>NC_061116.1:76225870-76374171 GCF_002878395.1 Capsicum annuum
TGATCCTTTCCTAACCAACTATACTACAACCTAGGCAAGACTAACTAGGCAAGTTCTGAATTTAACACACAAAGAGAAGAAAGTAGTATCTCACAAACACATAGCATAGGGTCACATCACAAGCTACTACATATCTAGTTCATGCAGTTATTAGCAATAATTATCATATCCCTAATTCTAATGCCATAACAAGATTCGTAATAGTCACATATATATAAATATTACATAGTTCAAAATAAGCTATTGAAGGGGTATCATCAACAAAAATATGTTAACTGCCCTGGATACTTATTTTTCTTCTAGTTAATCACAAAACATCGGGAAACAAAATACAATATGCCTAAACAAACCAACTCTACTAGGAATAGGACTCTGGGGAAAAGAGGTATGGCAACAAAAACCCCAAGAGGACATTAAGACCCACAAGTAGCCCTACCCTCAACTTAGAATCATAAATTATTATGGATAAGGTGTGTTACTATTTCCAATAGGCTATCCTTGTGCTCACACACTATATTTGCCACACTCCTGCAATAATACACCATATCAAAAGAAAAAGGATCAATAAATGAAGAGTCACCATTGATCCACACTTTCTCTTGCTAGGTTGTCATATTAAGAAAAGTAGGAAACAAAACAAAAGAAAATAAAACCCGATAACTCCAACAACTTCAATTAAGAATTCCTAGATTGTATTCCCCGATAATAGCACCAAAATTTGATAACACCTAAACTAAACCTCTAATTAAAGGATGAAGTGGCTATTGTCAAACATAGTAACCCAAAAAAGGTTGTGTTTGATCCCACAGGGACTAGGCCAAAAAATTTTCTCGAACTAGTTGAAATCACCAGGCAATGCAAGAAAGTAAAAGGGGGATTTTTTGAAATAGATAAATAAAAGGAATTGGTTGCTCATGGTTGTAAACAATCTAGGATGAACACTAAGCTTGTGTTCCCCCTGGCTTCAAGACTTAGTAGACTTACCTTGTACTATTGAACTATTCTAATATCTTACATGCAGAATTGATAAGTTATGTACCATCAATAGTTTTTTGGATGAGCTGACAAATTTCAACCTTTATCTTTTAAGTCTCAGGATATAGCCTTATTACCCCTTATCTTTATCCCAGTTAACTATTATATTTTGGGTCTCTAGTTATTAGATGATAGTTAACAATCTTACTTAGATAATACCTATTAGCATGGATCGACCGTTAATCTTCAAATTATTATTGTGATATTCTTTTCCTAGTCGCAACTCCTATTTTTGGAGTAACTAAAAATAATCGAGGCGGGATCTTAACATTGGCCACCGCTAAGAAATCAATAAGAAAAAAGAAAATCCAATACATGCCAAAATGTTTATGCACTTCCTTTACTTCATTAATCTATCAGGGTTCTCTGAACCCTAGCTAAGGAAATTAGCCTCTTATAGTTATAAGATCAATCATGGTATCCATACACAAAAATACAAAATCAATCTCACAATAATGAAAGAATAAATTCCAAAGACCTAAATTGAATAAGATACCAAGGACAACAAGATGTATGAGAATTTAGCCCCAAAGGGGCCTTCTCTCAATCAATCAATATGTAGATATGTTTTTCTGAATTATATTAAAAAATAAAGACTAAAGGGTATTTATAGATTACAAAAAACCCTAGAAATTGAATCCTAATAAAATAGGAAAATTTAAATAGCCTTATATAATAGGACTTAAAAACATCATAGGAGTGTAATTGGGATACATGAAAACCCTAGGAAATGATTTCGAAATGATCCAAAAAAGTTGAGGTCGGTAGCTACTTAATTTTGCTACTTACTCCCTACAGAGTGGGCGCAAGTACTAATTGTGGTCTGCAGAGTGGGCATAGGTAGCAAAATCAAGTGCCAGACCAAAATTTCCTGCAAGTTAGCTCTCGAGATTTTGGACTTCTGACACTTGATTTGCCTACATACAGTCCACAAGTACTACATGCGGTTTACATGTTGACTTATCAAGTGTTGGGAGTCATATTTTCAGCTCTTTTTCAATTCTCGAACATGATTTGGTCATGAACAAGCTTGAAAGTGTCACAAACATCCATAATTTCCCATAATTGCTCCCATAAGTAGCCAAAATCACCTTTTCATCATTTTTATGAAATTAGCATCCAAAATATGATTCCCTGCAAAAGACTCCAAAAACACCTCAAATCTAATAAAATAGCCTTAAGTACATGCATATTCTCATAGTTTTAAGCATTGTAAGTGTTATATTTCTATGGCACATCACTGGCTTGGCGGTTTATTATCGATGTTTTGTTGAATATTTCTTATTCAGCTCCGTTGACCAAGTTTTCTTACAAAAAAATTCTTTTTAATGGTCTAACACATATGAGGAGAGTTTTCAAAAGCTCAAGGATTTGTTGACATCATCTCCTATCTTGACTTAACCCTAGGAGGGCATGGGTTTCACCATGTTTTGTGATACTTTGGGTGTTAGTTTGGGTATTGTGTTGATATAAGAGGATAAAGTGATTGCCTATGCTTATCGTTAATTGAATCCACATAAGAGAAATTATCCTACCCATTATTTAGAGTTGTGTGTGTTGTGTTTCCTTTGAAGTTGTGGAGGCACTACTTATATGAAGTCCATTTATGAGATTTTCTCAGATCATCGTAGCCTTTAGTAATTCTTCACCTAAAGAGACCTTAATAAGAGGCATCATCATTGGCTTGAGTTGCTTAAGGATTATGACTTGACTATTCGCTATTATCTAGGCAAGGCTAATATGGTAGCGGATACCTTGAGCCAAAAGTCAACTATTATGGGTATCATGGCATATCTTTTGACCCATCTTTTAACCTATGAGTTTATGGAAGCCTAATTTGATTCAAATGGTATTTTGAGGATTGGGGGCTGAGTTTGTGTGCCGGAAGTGGGTAATTATATTAGATTTTTTTTAGAGGAGACTCATTATTCCAAATACTTTATCCATTCGAGAGTGACAGATGTATTATGATTTGAGGTAGCATTACTAGTTGGGTGGTATGAGGTAGGATATAGCAAATTTCGTAGCTCATTACTTTTGTTGCCAGAAGGTGAAGGCTGAGCATTTGAGACCTGGTGGATTACTTTAGTGGTTACCCATTCTCGAGTAGAAGTGGGAATGAATCACTATAGATTTCATGACCGGCTTGCCCTGCACTTCCCATGGATCTGATAGTGTCTGGGTCATCATAGATTGATTGACCAAGTCTGTGTATTTTCTTTCTATACAACTCACCTTCAGTGTCGAGAGGCTGGCCCATATCTATATTTATAAGATTGTACAACTTTATGGTATATCGGTGTCTATTATATCGGATCAAGGCTCGGTGTTCACTTCTCACTTTTGGAAGACTTTTTTGGATAAATTAGGTACTCGAGTTTATCTTAGCACAGTATTTCACCCCCAGACTAATGGTCAATTAGAGCGAACTATCCAGGTTTTAGAAGATATGCTCCACACATGTGTGATGGATTTTAGAGGCTAGTAGGAGCAATATTTGGCTTTAGAAGAGTTTACATCTAATAACAGCTACCATTCTAGTATCGACATAGCTCCTTTTAATGCATTGTATGGTAGGTATTATCGCTTGCTAGTGGGTTGGTTAGATATTTCTAAGGTTAGGCCTCGAGGTACGAACTTGTTTCATGGGTCCTTCGATATATTTTGGGTCATTCAGGATAAACTCCGAGTGGCTCAGAGTAGGCCAAAGTGTTATGCTGATTATAGTGTTTGTGCATTGAGATTTGGAGTGGGTGACCGTATTTTACTATAATTTTTACCTATGAAGGATGTGATGAGGATTGGAAAGAAGGGAAAGTATAGCCCCTGGTATATTGTTCCTTTTGAGATTATTCAAAATATTGGTGATATGGCTTATGAGTTGGTCTTACGTCCAGATTTGTCAGTTATTCATCAAGTTTTCATGTTTATATGCTTTGCCAATATATTCCTGATGAGTCTCAGGTTATTTTTTGGGAGTCGGTTCGATTAGATAAGAGGTTATCTTTTGTTGAGTAGCCGATCTCTATTTTGGCCAGGAATATTAGATAGTTGCATTCTAGAGCTATCCCTATGGTTAAATTTTATTGGTTACACGATCCGTAAATGAGGCTAGTTGGAAGGTCGAGTTTGATATGCGTAATTTTTATCCCCATCTCTTTGTTGATTCAGGTACTTCCTTGCCTCAGCTCGAGGATGAACAAATTTTTAATGGTGGATGATGTAACAACCTAAAAATTTGATGAAATATGTGAAACATGTGTTTTGTATGATCTGACTGTTATACCACTCCCTATAGTTGCATTATGATATTTCTGGGGTGTGGGGGTGATTGGCATGGTTTCCAATGCATTTTAGTGCCTTTTATGAGATATTGTGGTTTTTGGTGGCTTCGAGAGCCTTATTATGGACTTCTATAGTTATGTTTTGATCTGTGTGATGGATGGCCAAATGGACTGCCACATTAGATTTGGAACGTCGATTTAGGATAGTAACATGTTTGGTCTGGTTTTACAGCATTTTAAATCTCATTTTGACTCTTGGTTTGGAAAATTAAGATTTCAAGTTTCGGGGGTTAACATTGTGAAAACGATGCCTTTTAGAAAATTTAATATCTCCACTGAGTCTGAAGCGTTGAATTTAGTGTTGGTGATCAGATTCCAAATGAATCTTGAGGCCTTAGCGAAAACTTAGAAAGTTTTCAAAGTTTCAACTATCATCTGGTGCCTCTGTGATCGCACCTCCTTGGATGGAGATCACACTTTATACAGAAGAGGTAGTGTGATTTCACAAAGGGTGTGGCAATTGCAAAACCCTCCTCTGAGGTCAGTGTGTGCAATTGTTATACCTGATGACTTGGAAGGGGTATAAAAAAACCCCTTAGGTCGTGAATTAGGTCATTTTCTATCTTGTCTCTGGAGAGTTAAACCCTAAAATAGTGTGAGATCTTAGAAGTGAAGCTTGTGGGTGCTTGGGAATCTGGAGTAACATCCATTTCTCGATTCTCATACGGATTTAAGGTAAGAATTCACCCTTTTCTTAGTTTAAATTTTTTGATTAATTGTTCAAAACCCCCAAAACCTTAGGGGTTGATTTTAAACCCCAATTTCACTCATTTTCACTTGAATAATGTCTCTAATCCTATAATTGCTTATTTTTACTCGATTTCATCTTCAAAACATCTTTGATTCTTGATTTTAAAATGAATTTTAAAGGTTTCACCCGATAAAGTTTTAACATGGTTTTCCTTCAATTTAGACCTTGTTTTTAACTCAATTTGGCTTGAGTTTTCAGCTATAGATTCCTTAAAGGATGGGGAACGCATATTTGCAATAAAGTAACAATTTTTTCCTTCATTTTCATAAACCCATTTTGGGGGTCCATTTTGACCCCAAACCAAAATTAGGCAAAATAGGTATTGTTGGCTTTGTTTTAACACGCAGATTCTATATTTCTTGTTGTGGGATTATTTGTGAGATGTAGGGTCATGGTTGAAATATTGCAGATCAGTTTTCAGCCTTGAGGTAGGTTATGGGTTAACTCTTTTAGACTGGAATGGGTAGCAAATGTTGGTACAAAATGCATATTAAGGGGATGGGAACTAATCATGAATTTGTCTATCTTAATGTGTTGTGCCCGTGTGGGTCTTACATGTAATATAATTATTAGTTTGAGATATTGTGTGATATGTGTGACCGAGTGGGGTCCTATGTGATATTGATAGCCTAAAATACATATAAGTAGTTGTGTTGTGTTGTTGACATGACTATTATGGTACCATTGGTGTATTGTGTTATATTTATACTTTATTGGCATATGAATCATGTGGAATTTCATGAATGATAGGAAATAATAAGTGCATATCAGTCACGTGGTTGTGAAATGAATCATGTGGATGGTTGTGGAATACATTATATGGATGGTCGTGGAAATAGTCATTTTGATTTGTTGTGAGCATTACATCCTCATATCATACTCATTCATGAAACATTGGTACCACTATGGAAATATTTGAGAAATACTAGCAACACCTTTTAAAAACCCTTCCTGAGGGATATGTCAGGATGGTGATATTGAGACAGCTTTTAACCCCCCTCTCCCCCGAAGGATGTGCTGGGGAGAAGATATGGATTGATGGACTATACATGGGTTGACAAACCCTCTATGGGTCCCATATTGGGAGGCTTTCCTCCGTGGGTGTACACGAGGTTGTGAGACAACCTCATGCATCATCATCATTCTTATTATGTTTACTTCGTTATGGTTGTGATAGGATTGTACTCCTTCTTTGACTTATTCCCCATCTAATGGTCCTATCTTCTTATGCTTGTTCTAAATGATCTTGTATGTTTAAATTTCTTCCTTATCCTACTTGTATATGGTATGTTGTACACCTATGGTCTTTTCTGTGTTTGTTGCAATATATGTGATATATTAGAACTATTAGTGCAAGCGGTGTGGGATACCATTGTGGGACACTATCTAGTTGTGGGTGGTGTGCCCTTAGTGTGTATTTTGTATACTTTATTATCTACTTAGCTCGATCACCCTATGATACTTACTGAGTACAAGTGGACCATACTCACTCTTACTATGTCATTCTGGTGTAGATTCAGGTTTGGATACACCCTAGGTAGCGCGATTGTTGGAGCTTTCAAGGTAGTGGATGATTTTTAAGAGTCCAGATGTCTTCTTCTATCTTTCTTTATCATTAGACTATGTCTTTACTATTTTTCAGAGATAGAGTTATATCTATTATATTTCTTATGTATTTCATTTGAATTCGAGTTGTATACATTCTAATGTTGGCGACATCAGTATCTATTGGATTTCTTATGTGTTTTGTTTGGATTCGAGTTGTACTAGATACATTCTTATGTTGGTGACATCAGGTTTTGGGAGTAATGGTTGCATTGTGGTTTATGTTTCTTTTTGCATTTATTATACTTGTATGGTTCGACTTTGTTCTAGAAGACTTACCGTGGGGGTATTTTTGTCTTTTTCCCTTTGTGTATCTATTTAGGTGATAGACTTACTCGTCAAGGTTCGCCGAGATCAGTGTCATCGTGACCGTTGATTTTAGGTCATGACAAGGCATTTATCAGTGTCATCGTGACCGTTGATTTTAGGTCATGACAAGGCATTTACTTCACATTCATGCACATCTATGGTTTCTAGACGGTGTTGGTGTTTATATTGATTCTGAATCATAGGATTGATATTATAACTTGCGAATGGTCATCCTCTGAGTCATCCACCCAAATTAATCTCACAACTACATCGTTGAGTGGGGATGTGAGTCTTTAACTTGGATGCATTAAACTATCTTCCTATTTCATTAACCAAGCGGGGCATTTAGGTATATCACGATCCTAACCTTTAATCATCCTTTAATGATTGGTATATAATATTAAAGACATGATCCGCACTCTTTACATTATTCATTGTATCCCTCTTCTCCTATGGTCAATTAGTTTTGGGACTTAGCTTTATCCTAAAGTTCATGATGCTTTAGAATAATAAAATAAGAATGTAAGAACAATCACTTACTTGATAAACATATAAACCAACAATCAAACCATAATTATACACTCATATTTGTATCGTCAACCATAGAATGAGGTTGTTTATCCACTCATTCTTACAAAGAATCACCATAGAAGAGTTCATAAAGTAAAACCATAAGAAAGTAAAGTTAAAGAACAAAGAACCCTAGTTTGCGCCCCTTGATGCCTTGTCTTCTCTCCAATCTGTGTATAAATCCAAAGATGGGATGAATTTGTGTCTAAGAGTTCCTTTTATAGTGTTTTAGGTCGTCCATAGGCAGCCCAAAACAAAATATATGCATTGATAACTTTGCCCCTTATTTAAACATGCTTAAAAAACCACTTTTTGGTCATTTGTCATCCTTGGGCGTGGCATGCTCTTATCGCGGATGTACAAGGGTGTGTCATGCCATTAACATGAATCTTTATGGTAATTTTAAGTTTATTTTATGGCTTAGGGAGTGTAACACCCATGTGCTTAGAAATACCATTTTTCATAATAGTTAATTCCTTTTGTTAGCCTTTGAGTTTCGCACTTTATGGTTGACTTTCCCATTTAATTTTGGACTTTTTTTAGCTTCTTTGCATTTCTCTTAACATCATCCATGGTCTCATATAACACCAAAAAAGATGAATTAGTGCACACAACACAATAGAGTATACTGAGATACACTAGAACAACACATAGCTGAAGCTAGTAACACTAACTTTCTTATCTAAACTCTATGTGACCAATTTTATTCTTAATTTATTTTTACCACACCTTAAACACTATAACCATGTACGTTAACACATAATTACTTAATTATACCATTAACAATCCAATATGTACACAAGAAGTCCTCAAAACTAGACTAAACATATGTAGAAAATGACACGTAGGTGCATAAATATACCTAAGATCAGTAACCCTTTTCTTGCATATTTTTGGCATTTATGCTCCTTTCCATCAAATTAGTTCATTTCTTATAGCTTCAAACTATGGTTCATCTTACCTACTAGTGGGTAAAATTAGATATCATCATGACTATTAAATTGGGTAGTGACGGGCTCCTAAGTCTCTTCTAAAAAAGGTCAAAACTCCCAACCTGGTCCAATCCAAACAAAAGTTACTAAAGAAATTTCTGAGGGACCAGGTACCAACAAACCCTCTGAATCTTGAGCAGGTTGATGAGCATATGTTTGGTGATTATTTTTTGGATTAAAGATAAATCCTTCAAACATTCTTGCAAGAAGAGTAGATTGGGTTGATGACCAAGATGGAGAACTTTTGACAAGAAAATAAAGGGGTTAGAAAAAATGGTTGGATGGGAAAGTGTAAATTAAGGTCCCTAAGAAAGTTGTGAGAGGTTATGGGACTCGATGAGTAGATAAGAAGTTTATAGGAGATGCTATAAAATAAGAAAAGTTTACCACTGCTCATAAATGTCGGTTGAAAGAAGTCTCTATAGTTGATGAGGTTGTTGCTCCTACAACAAGATGGGTTTTGTGGAGAATAAAGACAAGGATGATGAAATTGATTCAGATGTTGCTATAGAAACAACTAGGAGAAGAAAGAGAACAGATACTGATATGACCATTGTGATGAAAATAAGTAAACCCAAGAAGGCTACTATAAAGAAGTCTACTAAAGTCAAGAGGAAGAGAGCTAATCCTTCAGAGGGACATGGTCCTAAAATTTATTCTAACACCTATGTATTGGTGGTAAAGCCCACAAAAATACCAGGTACCTCTTCAAAAGAAGAAAGGTTCTCACTTCAAAGTAGTGGATCAAGGTTCTAAAAAAGCAAAAAGTACTAAAACAAATGGTGTTTAATCCCGAGATCTTTGACAACCCTGTCATATCAAAACTGATTAAGTCTGTTAAGTTCTAAGAATGGGTTCATTTTTGACTTGTATGTTCCTAATATTCATGATAAATAAATTTGAGAGCCCTATTATAGAATGGTACTTTTTGAGGATCGTCAAAGCCTAACCGCGAATGTATGTAGCATTGAGATTCATCTTGATGAACCCATTCTTAGGAAGATTCTAGATGTACCTGTGGGGGGACCAAGTCTCTCACCAAGATGGCTCTTACTTCTCAGTTTGTAAAAGATATTGGATGATTTAGCAGCCTGACTGGTGTTGGGATACTTAAAAAGTATCTCAAGAGAGAGTTTCAGTTAATATTAGAGTTTGTCAATAAAGTCCTAATACCTTGAATTAAAAAGTGTGTTGTTACTTTTATAACGACCTATTATTCATGGAATTACTTAGCAAGATTGAAGTTATGAATCTTAATATAATCATATTAGAGCATATGCATATGGTGAAGACTATGAAAGATGGTAGGAATGGACTGGCATGTGAATTCTTATTAACAAGGTGTTTGATCAATTCATGTTGATATGTGTAAAAGGGACACTTAGTTCTACAAATCAAATATTCACTACCAGTATTTTGATAAAGTCTGAATGTATGAAAGGTAAAGTTGGGACCAGGTCTATGTCACTAGTGTTAGATTTCATTGCTATAAAAGACAAGTTGATTGATGACCTAGAAAAGATTACTATACTATTGGACAAATGCGATGTGATCTGTTGATGGTCACTATGCAATAGGATTCTTTTGAGGGACCTGGTACTATTGATGCTCTACTGGTACTTTTCACAGCTCATACTACTGAAAATGAGTGTTTGATTCTGGTTCTTCACTCCCTTACTTTTAAGCCTTCTAATCCTTTTTGTTCCTTACCTCATTGTGCCCTTCTTCTTTTTTAGCTCTGTGGCAAATGCAAATAATTCTTTATACATTTTTATTTAATACAATGATTATGATATTATTCATATGAATTATGAATGCATGTTTTCTTTGTCTACTATCTTCTCTTTCTTGTTTTGACTCTATTCACTCGTGTTAGTGTTTCCCCAGTGTCCATGAATTAACCTAGTGCATACTTTGATTTACTTTTTATTGTTATTATTTTTTTATGATGCAAAAAAGGGAAGATATATGTTAATGACATGTAGTTGATTCATGATTCACGATTAGGGCCTTGGCATGAAGAAAAGTGAAGAGACTTGGTAGAATGGGGGAATATGACTGAAGATGTGTGTTAAGGGAATCTAGTAGAATGGGGAATATAACAGGTAGGGCCTTATAGACAAGGGCAATAATTTTTCATCATCAAAAAGGGGAGAAATATTGTATATTTTATTTTGATAATCAACAAACCATTGCAACGAACCTAGTTTGTGTTGCAAGGGACCTGGTTCATGATTCTCTATCTAGGGTTGAAATCAACTTGGTACAACTGTAAAGTTGTACTTTTCTACAAGTAGTTGGTGGAACTGCAACAGACGCACAATAGGTCTATCCAACATTGACCTATGGGATGATTCCTAGATTTTCTCTCTCTTATATAAGCTAATATTATGAGAGGGAAACCTATTTTATGCATATCTCAAAAAGATTTATCTCTCAAGCAAAAGTTATCCTCATAAAAAAAACATTGGTCATTTCAACAAAGGGACTTGATCGAGTTGGATCTTCGGTCTTTGTTGTTTTATGAATTTTTATATTTTTCTCATATAGTAAACCTACTCATGAGTTACAAAGAATAGTAGATATTTACTTGTATAACTCGTTAGGCTGAGTTGCATTAACTAGATTTAGTTAGCGAAGCATCTATTGGTTAGTCAAGTCTTTTTTCATCATTCTTTGATGTTTTTCTTAGAGTTACCTAGGTATGTCAACTAGAGTTAGTTGATTTGAAATGTGTAGTAGAGTTGTTGAACAAGTTGGGTACAGTTACCTACGATTGTTGACTAGAGGTAGCCTAAGTGAGGGTGTGGTAGAGTGTAACACCCCAAATATTTGGTCCTTGAAAGTTTCCTAGGCTTTGAACTCACTACCCAACCTATGAATCTCCTTACGAGTCTTAAGGTCTTCATACGAGACATAAGACCCAATTGTAGCCTGACTAGTATGCTAACCTGAAGTTTCTATTATGACTACGACTGGGGGTCACGATTTGTAAAAACTCTATACAAGTCGTATAGTCCCAAATCGCAGGCTAACTAGTGTAAGTGTCAAACTCTTTACCTTGATCACAACTAGGCTTAATAATTCGTAGTGACTCTAAACAAGTCGTACGGTGATAAATGTAGGGTGGACAATGTGTTACCTAAATGGTTCTATCTTCATTATGACTTGGATCCTAAGAGTCATAGGGTTACTTGATGGGTTGTATGGTCAGAGTCATAAGTTCAACAGTGTAGATACCCCAGGTTTCTGCCGTGACTACGACTCATTGTAACAAGTCGTAATGTGTCCTCACTAGTCGTAAGGTGGTGACCCATACTCACTTACGATAATTTTTCAACTTGTAATTTGGGGCACTTTGGACATTTCCCCTTTTCCCCAATAATAACCCACAACTTAAAACCCTATCGAAGACCCTATTATTATCCATAACATAATCAAAATATCTCTCAAAACTCTCTCAAGTTCTCTAAAGCAAAAATACTTAGGGTTTCTCAAGGTTAGCAATTAGAGCTTCCAAAGGTGATTTATTCTTCAAATATCTTGCTGATTAAGGCATATGACTCTACCCTTGAACTTATTTTCCTTAAATTATATGTATTAAATGATTATTGGTGTGAAATTGAATGTAGGTTTTGACATGGGTTGAAGGTTTTGGCATGGTTGACTCTTAAATTATTTTCCCATGATTACTATGAATTTTTCATGTTGTGATATGAATGATTTGAGCTAATGGGGTGCATGGGTGTTAAAACACCCCAGAATGTGGCCTTGCAAAAATTTTTGGTTGATTGGCGATGGTCATGATATGTGTTGTGTTGTATCCTTGTTGTGTGTTATTTCTAACTTGTCTAAAGGTTGCCATGATGCATGTTGATGTGTTAGCTTGTGTATATGCTTAATTTACCCTTCCCTCATGGACAAATGATCTCAAGTGGGGAAGAAGTTAAGAACCTAGACTTGAGCCCTTGAGAAAACATCAACTTTGGATGTCTCTGGAGTGGACACGGTTAGGGGTACTTGAGTCGGACCCTAGGTCACGACTCATCCCCTTTCGTATCCTATATAGTATTTTAGGTTATTATACTTTTGTCCATACAACAAGGTCATTCCTTGGTCATAACTAAGCCTACTAATCGTATACTATCCAACCGTATAAAATAAAGTCTCAAACCTAGAGTGGACTGTTCTGGTCACAAGTTGATCTCATGATTGGAGGGTAAGTCATACCCTTTGGTTATGAATCAAAGGTCCCTTTTTGTACCCACAACAGTGTGGTTGACCTAGGAGAAGTCTAGGTATGAGTTATGGTACAACTCATACCCTAGGTTACGATTGCCAAGTGAATCGTGAAGGGGAGTCATACCCCTGCACGTGTGGACTGTCCAGCTTTTAACCAAGGACCTTTTGGTTATTTCCCATGCCTAAAACCCTAAACCCTCTCCCTATATAAGTCATAGTATCCTCCCAAGTCTTTATTTTACAAGACTTAAACATCCTAAACACTCTAAAGGCTCTTGGAAACAAGAATGGAGGCTAGGGTTTGGAGGTGTTTATCTAGTGTCAAGGAAGAGGTTAAGTTTGTTGGTGAATCAAGTTATTTAAGGAATGTATCTCTTCCCCTATTTAAATAACTCTAAACCCATGTATTTCACACTTTTATTAGTAAGTGTACATGGTGTTTTGAATCAAATGAGAAAGGTTTTGTTACCTAACAATGAATAATGATGAATCTTGCTTATGTTTGTGTTGATACATTTTATGGATGGTAGATTTCATATGTGTATGCTTGTTTTATGTTGTTTAATGTGAGGGTCTTGAGGAACCCTAGTTCTAATAATTTCTACCATGAAAATGACTTTGTTAAAGGTATGCACACAAGGTGTTTGTGAAAATATCTAAGTAAAATAACTAGTTACATGTTGATAGTATATTGAGTTAGGGAAAGGACCCAAATGAGTATGATTGATTTATAAATAATGTTGTAAAATTATTATGAGCCATGTATGGTGTAATAGATGGTATTGTTGGGTTAATGACTAATAAGGGGTTAAAACCCTAAGCATGGAAATAAACTTGAGGTGCGTGTTGGGCCTTAATATGGTAAGAAGGTGGTGTAAGATTGCTAATGAAAAGTGAATAGTTTGTGTGGGTCATGATGACCATAACTTGAAATGTGTGATAAAATGAGTTAAGGCACTGGCCTATTGAAAGGGGTTAAATAATGAAGGCCCCCATAAGGGCCATATAATCATGTAAAGTGTTGAATTTGGTTAAATGGGTTAAACCCCTTATGTGTGGAATTGAATGCATATGAATGCTTGGTAACTGGTTGGTAAAGGCCTTGTTGTCCACATGATGACTAAATATATATCCTTGATGATTGGTTGAATAAATGGTCATAGTCCCTAAAGTATGAACTCGAATTATGTTTGAATAAAAGGTGTGTATAAGATTAATAAGTATGAATGAATGAATGTTGATAGGAGTCTTGATGACTATGAAGGAACTTGCATTATGTAATTAATTAAGGCCTTGGGCCTATCCATGTGAGCAATGGCCAAATGGGTATGTAAAGACTATGTGGCCGTCTATATGTTGATGTGTGGCCTCGATGGCTTGAATGTCTCGAGTTGAGTCAAGTCCCTATGTGATAAACTGATTAGGTAATAGTATGTATGTAGAGACATGTCGGTTCATGGCCGCAGTCCACTTACCATTGGTTGGAGATCCCCGTCCACTTACTATTAGTTCGAGGTCTCTTCCACTTACCAATTGAGATGTATCAATTCATGGCCCCAGTCCACTTACCATTGGTTCGAGGTCCAGTCCACTTGCCATATGAGATGTGTCGGTTCATGGCCTCAGTCCACTTACCATTGGTTAGAGGTCCCAGTCCACTTACCATTGGTTCGAGGTCCCGTTTACTTACCATATGAGATATGTCGGTTCGTGGTCCTAGTCCACCTACCATTGATTGGAGGTCCTAGTCCACCTAATATTGGTTTAAGGTCCAGTCCACTTACCATATAAGGTGGTTGGTTTGAGGTTCTTTTTTAATGTATTGTAGGAGCTCATTGTGTCTAAAAAATAAGGGTAGAAGGTTGGTAGTTCATCACCCTTTTTCTCATGAATGAATGTGTGATAAATGTATGTTACGACTTATTTCATGATTTGACTTGATGCGTCACTACATGTATATGTGTCTTCGATATGTCTATTCTTATGCAAATATGATTGAATATGATGGATTGACTTGGATTGATCAAATGTACTATTTTATCCTTATCTTTGAGTTATATGCTAGTTTTCCAACCACTAATGGTCCTCGAGCTCTATGTCCCCAAGCGACATAGGTCCCGGAGCTTCTTTTTTTTTCCTAGGCAGTGACTTGTAGATCGAGGCGGTTTGTGTTGTGAATTGAAGTGGTGAGATTTCCTACTATGGAAGGCATCATTTCCTAGTCATTATCTTTAGAATTAGTCTCTTTTGGACTTAGTTTGGCTATTGTTGGAAGCTTTTCCCGACATATACTTTTATTGACATCAGTTTTGTATAGAGGCATTGTGAATGACTGTGGGCTTGGGTATATTGGATAGACTATTGTTATTAATGAAATGGTAGATATTATCTAGCACTTGACTATTAGTCCTATATTTTCTCTATCTTATCATATGATTAGAATCCATCCGACCATTATGGATAATTATTGATGTTCGGGTTGGGTTATCGGGGAGACCTTCGATTCATGAGTTCTTGAGGTGCCCATACGACATAGCCCAAAATTCAGGTTATGTCAGGTGTGGGAATTGGAATAGAGGTCGAGCATTCCCCTAATTTAATGATTTTGGTATTGAAATTTGTTTAGAAATTGTGTTATCTCCACCCACTTGTGTCTTTGGTTTTGAAATATAGATTAACATATGATTTGACATTACTTACCCATACTATTGCATTGCATAAATGGTTAAAAGTTTAAACATGGATTTTGAAGGCCTTTTCAGTTGTGTATTGATTGAAATTAAAACCTTGGGGTCGAGGCATTCCCCCGAGTGGATTTGATAAACTAAAAAGGGGTCGAGGCATTCCCCAAATTGGATTTAATTAATAACGAGGGTCGTGGCATTCCCTCAGTATGATGGAGTATAATTCAAATGGCATAAGTGTAAGCTTGCAAGCGTAAAGGTATGACAATACCTTTGTTTGCCTTAATGTGTCATTCCATGTTAAATGAATGAGTTATGTGAAACTTATTTTATTATAGACTTAAAGGAGGTTGTGTAGCTAAGTCATAAAGGTTGAGGTCCCAAGGGGACTGATACTGGAAACTCTTGTTTGCCGAATTGAGGTTGATCTTGATGACCGTGTGCATATGTCACACTTTATTTATATTTGTATCCTGGATTGACGTGTGGTAAGGGCATTCCTTAGTCTTTATTGATACCTCCAGTGCATGTGGCTAACACGTACTAGGTCTCTTTCGGCAGGAGGAGTTGAACCTATTTAGCCTGTGGGTACCTTTTTATGATGGTTGAGCTACACATTCCATACTAATGCTTTAAAGTTCATGATAAGCCTTGTTCCATATCCCGACATATTATATTTATGTATATGTATATGCATATAATTGTCTGTAGTAGTTTTAGATGATTTTAAACTGTTGATCATGACATTATTTTATCCTTTCCCTGAGTTACATGCTAGAGCTTAACCAGATAACCATCTCTGGATGTTGTATCCCCAGTGATGCAGGAACCAAAGATACTTGTGCCTTTTCTGTGCAGTGATAGGTGATCTTGGACCGTTCGTGAGTCAGCTTGAAGTGGTGAGCCTCCTTCTTCTGGAAGGCCGTTACTTCTTGGTTTATTTTATGTCATAGACTATTTCTCATGGTTTTTTTTCCTATCATCGGGGGCATGTCCCAACTTAGATTGTTTTCAGATAGTAGAGGCTTTGTGGATTACTGTGGATTAGGTATTAGTTATTGACATATCTTAGACTCCTTTGAGCTTATCTTTATCTATCTTGTCATATATTTGGAGTTTATCCGCAACTAGGATATTATGTTCTGTTTGACTAGGCAAAAAGGATGGTCTTCGGTCCATGAAGGACTTGAGATACCCATCTTGGCTAGGCCCTGGTTCGGATCATGACATAGAGTTGCTGCATTATTGTTGTAATAGAGTTATTACAAGAGTTAGAATTAAGAGTGTAATCCTTGTGATTACGAGAGCCTGTAATCATGTTTGGCTTGAAGTTAGTGGAGTTGTTGTAAATCATGTGAAACAGGTCATGGTTTTTTCCTCTTTGAGCAAGGAGATTTCCACATAAATATTGTGTCCCACTTACTATTCTTACGTCTAACTTCATTGTTTTTTAAAGTGTTGGAACTGTCTGTCAAGGTACCTAGTCTCTTGAACCTTATTGTTGTTTATTTTTTTGTACCTAACTTCATCTCTCGTTAAACTGTTGTGCAAATCTATTAAGGCACGTAGTCCCTTGACTTGTGGTAGATGCATATAAGCCAACACGTGCGAAACAGAGATGTATGCATAATTGGTTTATTTTGATTAAGGGATTTTAAAAATAAATTAAAAATATTTTCCACTTGCAATGAAAACGGAGAATTTGTCTATCTTGAAAGTCAATGGAAGAGTTCTTTTAGTCCCCACTAATTACTTTTGAATTCAAAAGTACCCTTTATGGATGGCGATGTACAGAAAAGTTCGATAAATTCTCGTCACCATGACGACAGTAGTTTTGCAGTGTCTTTTAATAGTTTTGTGCCCCCCTTTAAAATAAATTTAATAACATTAATTGCAATGTTTGTCAAAATATCTAAAAGATCAAACTATTTCACTAATGGAGCATAGAGACTTTGGGAATTTCACTTGTAATTAAAATAAAAAATGAGCTCATGAGTTAGTATCTGTACATAGTAGTGTATTTATACTAATTCCTAACTTCTTAAGTTAACTAACTCAAGTTGTACTACTAATCCTCTAACTAATACTAACAGAAAATATCTAATGACAACTGGAAAATAAAAAATATCCAATAACTAACTTCATGACAATTGGATCCTACTCGATAGTCTTGACACTGTTTCCTTCCAATGCTTAATACCCCTCTTCAAGCTAGGTGGTATGAATATGTTCTTCATTCCTAGCTTGGAGATCAAATAAGAATGTTGCAACTTGCTCAGGCCTTTGGTTAGTATATTTGTAGGTTTCTCAGCAGTAGATAAATACACAATGTGCACAAGTCTATTTTGTTGCTTGGTTCTTTAATGAACCATAAGGTTAGCTGCAATCTATAAGACAGTTTTACTGTCACTATGTAAGCATACGGGCAACTGTAACTCACCATCCAACTCTATGAACAAACCAATCAACCAAATAATTTCTGTTATAGAGGAAGCCAAACTTATGTATTCAGCTTCTGTTGAGATTTCAATAAGTGTGGACTATTTCTTAAACTTTTGAGAAATCAATGAATCACAGAACTTGATCATATATCTGGTACTAGATTTCATTATGTTGATGCATGAGCCCCAATCAACATCACAAAAGGCTTGAAATGAATTAGACTTCTTTACAGACATCAAAATCCCAAAACCAGGTACTTGTGTTACATATTTCACCACTCTAATTAGCTGCCTCCAAGTGGGATTACTTGGGAGCATGCATAAACTGACTTAGATTCTGAACATCAAAAGCAATATCAGGTCTTGTGATTGTGAGATACAGTAATCTTTCAGTGAGTCTTTAATACCCCCTTTCCTCAGGATCCAATAGAATAGACTCTTTGCTAGTTGTAAAATGAGCATGATAATCTAGAGTAGTCAGTTTATGATTTAATTCAACTGGTGTTGCAACAGGGTTTGAACCACTAGTCCAGAATTTGATATAAGCTCTATTGCATATTTTCTTTGTTGCATAAGAATCCTATCTGAATTCCTAACAAATTCTATGCTATGGAAGTATCAAATATCACCCAAATCCTTGATCTTAAAATTATCTTTCAACACCTATTTAGTAGCATCTATTAGCTCCTTGCTACTACCGTAATCAGCAAATCATCCACATAAATCAGTACTATCACTATCCCTTCTACTGACTTCTTGGTTATTAATTAAGAATAAGCTAAATGACTTTGATGAAATAAATGACTTTGATGAAAGCCAGCTATGATCAAAGCAGATGTTGGTTTCATATTCCATTGTCTAGAGTCTACTTGAGTCCATAAATGGACTTAAGAAGCCCACACTTTCAGATCACCAACTCTATCATCTCTAAATCCCTGTGGTAATTGCATATAAACTTCTTCATGTAAATCTTATAATAATAAAGCATTATCAATATCTATTTATTGAATAAACCACCCTTTTACAGCAGCTAAAGAGATCACAGTTCTCATTGTTACCATTTTGACAAACTGGGGAGAAGGTCTCCTAATAGTCAAGTCCTTCTCTCTAATTATACCCCTTTTCCACTAGCTTGGCATTGAATCCTTAAACTTCCCCATCATCTTTGTACTTTGTCTTAAACACCCACTTATATCCAATGGCCTTCTTTTTGGCGGGTAAGTAAACTACCTTCCAAGTTCCATTACTTTCTAGTGCTTGTATTTAGACTTCATTATTGCAACCTATCTTACATCTTTTACTACTTGAGCATAAGACTATGGCTTTGTCTCAATAAAAGTTGAGCTATATAATTTTGATAAGATGCAAATAGGCTACTATAGCCAGTATTGTTTGCAATAAGATACAAGCATAAATAAGCTGATTTTGATCTTGTTCCAGTAAAAAAATCCTTCTGCCAGATGGAAGACCTGCTAGTTCTTACTAAAATCCTTCTTCTAGTATGCAAAGCCATTGGTCAACATGAGTAAATGAGATCAGCTCTTCAGTAACTTGCTCCTCAACCTGGGACTCACCATTACTACCAGCATGCAGGGGTTTATGCTACATTCGTGTTGCAGTTTCTTCAGTTGAGAGTTCAGTATTGTTAGAATTATCTTTTCCTGCAGGAATTATTACTACTGGCACTTCTTCAACATATGAAAGGGGATGATTAGTAGGAACTACAAAGATGTCTTCTGCTACAAAGTTATTCAGGACACCCTTGTAACACGATTGAAAAGGTAATATATGTTCACAAAAGTAAACATTTCTACTAACAAAGAAGGTCCTTGTCTCTAAATCATAAACCTATACCACTTCTAAGAATTCCCATACCCCATTGGGACGGACTTTATAGCTCTAGCTCTAAACTTGTCTACTTTGACAAAATTTATTGCATAGTAAAGACAACTAATGATCTTCATGTGTGATAAGTCTGCTTTCTTGTTGTACATTATGTTTTAAGGTGATTTATTTCCCAAGATAGTATATGGAGCCATGTTGATCATATACACGACTGTAGTAATACACTCTCCCCAAAATCTTGAAGGCAAACATCCTTGAAATTTGATTGCCTTGATAGTCTCAAGGATTTGCCTATGCTTTCTCTCCATCACTCCATTCTGTTATGGGGTGTGTGGACATAAAATTTGATCAATAATTCCATGGTTGGCCGATAGTTCTTTGTATTGTACATTGAAAAACTGAGCGCCATTATTAGATCTAAGTATTTTCACTTTTCTACCGAACTGAGTCTTTACCATAATTAAAAAAATTGTTAGCCAATTTTGTCCCGCCTTTCTTTCAAATCATCTCTTTGCACTTCTAAATAATTTTGATCGCTCAAAAATATATATATGTATGATATTCCTATAATTAGGAGTTTATGAAAGTCCAACAACTATTTGTATATTTAAAACTAAGAATCATCATCATCATCATCATCATCATCATCATCATCATCATCATCATCATTATTATTATTATTATTATTATTATTATTATGGTTATATTTTATATTATCGTCGCATTTCCTAAACTTTCGAAAAAAGACATTATTTTAATCAAATAAGTATTTTGTGACTTTCTTCTTTATAAATATTATCGTTTTATCATGCAACTTTATTTAAATATTTATATTTTAATATCAAATGATCTTTGTCATTTATTCGGATATTTGTAACATGTTTCATTAAAAGGTGCTATCTAAATTAATTTAGAAAGCCTAAAGAACATAAGAAAGAAGGCATTTTAAATCAGCCCATTCTATAATATTCTTGCAATTTGGCCCAATTTCAAAACTTGACCCATAAATCCCACTTTTTCCCTCTCTACTTTTCTACCTCACCATGTGGGTACCACGTTTGCATCAAACGGTTATAGAATGCACCCAAATACACGAACCTCACACTTCTCCCACACTTTTGCATGCAACCAACACCTCCTTCGCCATGTGCCACGCCCGAATTGGCTGGTCAACATCCACCTTAAAACCCCAAAATCTCATTTATCATGAAGAGCCTATTATGCCTCACTTTATTCACTTAAAATGACCCAACTACCCTCAAGCCCTATATCAGATTGCATTTTTCCTTTCACCTCCAAAGTGTCCTTTCTCTCCTCCTTTCTCTCTCTCGTTCAGCATCTCTTTACCCCTTTCAAGGAAAATTTTCAGTCTTTCACCATGGTGGATAGAGGTTGCTACTTCATTTTCATGATGAATCCTTTCAATCACGTGAAGATCGAATGGAGACAAAATCCAACGTTTGAATTTCAAACGTTCAACTTGAGGAACCCAATTCCCGCTCAAACGGATAACCCTAGAAATTCTTCTATAAATACTTGTGTCTTGGAATCCATTTGCAGAGGATTTTTGGCAGCCGCAACACCTACAACTCAGGGAGTTATTACTCTCTTTCTCGCTAAAATATACTTGTTTGCTTTACTTTTTTTGGTCGAGCGAACTTTCTTTCATTTGATCATCTTTTTGGTCTCGAAAAAACTCTTTTTAGCCATCTCTTTACTCCAAAACTTTTCAAATCCACTGTTTAAGTTGTTTTGAGAGTAAGGGATAAACTCGAGACCTACGCCTCACGTTCACTGCACCAAAACAGGTCAGTATTTTCCTCATTCTGCCCTTCTAACTCTAATGTTTCTTTTAAAATATGCTTATGATTTGGTATTGTGAAGCTGTGATGGCCATAGGTTTGTTCACTGATTCTCAACTAATTTTCCCACCCAAAATTTGTTTAAGAGATAATGGGAGTAAGGAAATCTTTGTTTAATGTGATTGATGTTGTTAAATGCCCAAGCTTAATATTATGTTTTTTTTTCATAAAAGTGAAAAAAAGTGCAGCAAAAAAATATAGTTAATGTGTTAAACTTTAATTCAACTTTATCTTTGGGGGTAATAACTTTTATCTTAAATTGAGAATAAAGCAAAAAAAAGTTGTTCAACTTTAATCTAATTATTGAATATTACTGAAGGCACTTGAGGTTAACTCAAGTCACAACGTGCACTTGGTGAATATAGTACTGAAAAATATAGTACTATCTTTTGTTACGTTCATTAGTATGGTACTAGTTGGCCTTTTTATCATTTTGTGTTGGTTTGAAATTTCTCAAACACTTGTTTATAGCAACATCTCTTTTTTTTCATGTGCCTATTATGGTCCTTTAGAATACTGAATGTATTTGTTAACTTAAAGATCTCAATTTAGATGTCCACTTAAAGTATGACTACACTATGATTTCTTGATTTGCTAGACAAAATACTATATATGGAATATGTACTCTTACTTGGTTCAAGTATGGCGAGACCATGGTATTAGAAGTTCTATGTTTTGTCATCGATATGTTGAGTTTGAATAAGGTTCTAGTAGTATTAATCTAAGTATGTGTGACCAAGAACATTTACTGAGAAATCTCGAACATATGACATCTTTTGAGGATTTGTCTTTGCCATGATTTTTTTTTTCCTTTTTACTAAATATCAATTATATAATAATGGGGATATGAATGCGCTTAAAGTTTTGCCAATAGCCATCTATTTATTTCACTGGATATGTATTATGTCCCCATAATTAGATGTCATGATGATAGTTAAGTCATCCTCCTGTTTGAATATTAAAACAGGTTTTGAAAATATTTTGTACCCATCTTTTTTATACAATAAAAGAGGTTTCAGTTTATTCGTATTGTAAATTTGTCTTCACGTATTGTTATATTTATGAAATAAATGTGTGACGATGAGTAAAAAGGTGCATTTTTTTAAGAATTGATCGGGCTTATATATACTGTTTTTTCTTAGGCAGAACTAATGGTTAATGTATATATTAGCTGTAATATTGTTCCTTTGCGGACGGTAAAGTATATGCCTACGGTGCTCTCTTTCTTGGATATAATATATTGATTTGGGCATCTAGTTTAAATTCCTTCCTTTGCTACTGCAGCATAAAAATTAATTATGTAGTTCATCATTAAGTTATACGTAGTTAAAGTTTTAGTTTATTAGCATAAATGTTTGTATATTCTTAAACCCATTTACGTTGTTACTCCATATACTCCATATGAAGAGTTAAAATTGCTTCTAATTCTTCACTTTTTCCTTTCTTTACATGTACGCTTCGGAGCAAATAGAGTCTTAATTCAAGACTCTCGCTAATGAGATCTCAAAATGAGACTCGATGTTGTCCCTCATCCGAGCAAAAAATCACATTTCATATTCTTAAAGTCAAAGCCACTAGTGGTTTAGTGCATCTTCCCCTTCTTCGAGTTTTATTTTCTTATGTACGCTTGTTATTGTCTTTCATTTACGTATTTTGCACATTGTTGTTGTTTGGAATTTGTGTTTTATTTGCTTGAACTTGAATTGGTAAAGGTCATCCAGATATAATTAGCAAATATAGTTGTTTCTCTCTCCGTTTTTTTTTAAGGCAGAACCGCTAGGTTTCGGTATTTAATTCATATTATGAAAAGATTAAAATTTGATAGACGAAAATATATCTTTTAGAGTTTAATGGCCTAGTTATTAGAAAACTGTTTACATTTAGATTCAAGTTAGTTTCTTACCAATTAGTAATGTGGGATTGATATGAAAAAAATATAAATTTTGCGCTAGACAAATTCTTCATTGCTAGAGTTGAAAGCCGGCTTTGACGATTTTAGGTATGGTAATTTAACCTTACTTTTCATCGATTTCAAATATGAGATGACAATTTTGCCAAACCAACTTCGCAAGAACCTTTTTCTGAGATTTCAAATGACAAGAAAAATATTTTATTTATTTAGCTTTATCGTGATAAATAGTAAATTCTTAAATTTTTGTAGATTTAAACTACTATGTTTTTATAACTATTCATTTAGGGCAGGACAATTAACTTATGTTTATAAAATTTGAAATAGTGAGCAAACGAGTCATTTTTTAGAACTAAAAATGTGGAGTTCTTAATATAATTAAATTTTTCTTTAATTATTAATTGAAAACTTTTGTAAATAATTAATTTCAAATAACTTTCCTTGTGACAAAATAAGGCTGCATCATCTTTTAAAGGTCATATAAAAGATTATTTTCAGTAATATTTGAAAAGCAGATTTTATGACGAGTCTCTTCTAAAATGTTTCTAAATCTTATTCTTATAAATAATTTGAATATATTATCTTATAAAAGATGAATATTTTCTTGATGCCTTAATTTATATCTTTTCTTAATTTAACATTTGATTTTCTTGTCTAATCTAAGTTTAGCCGGTTAATCGTAGTTAACTGATCCTTTACGGTGCCTAATACCTTCCGTTTAGGATAATTAGAATCCTTACCTAGAATTTTGAGTTGCGTAGACCTAAAATGAGGTATTTATTCTCTTTTGGTCACTTAGTTTATAGTAGGTGTCCTAATTCACCGTAGATCTAATTAGGTTGCGACTTCCTTAAATTTATCTCAAAAGTTTTTCAATATGTTGTACCTCTGTTTGACCCGTGTTAAAATGGGGTATAGCAGCTTGGCGACTTCAATGGAGATATTGATTAGGTTCTTAACCATAACTAACTTAGGTTAAAAATTAAGTCTTTTTATTTTGTTATTTGTTTCACCCTCATTGTTTTATTTTATCATGTCTGTATGGCATAAAATGTTTATTCGCTATTATTTTGTATAAATCGCTTACTTGTTTACCGCTTTATAAATTGGCATTCCGTTCATACTTCCTCCACTTCAAAAAATTGACACTCACACACGTTGTACACACGGATTGTACATTGTACTTTCCCAAAATTCTTTCAAATCATCAATTTTAGAGAGTCGATGTATACGTGAGGTGAGCGAGAGTTTTACTGTCGTGGGACCACGTGCCTTCTCATATAGGCAATCCAAGTCCGTGTCCTCTCAAATCTTAGAAAAACCTAAGATAGAGTGTTGCCACCCGTGATTTAGGTCATGCATGCATAAGCCATAGGTGGTTTGACCTATGGTGTCATCCCACGAATTTAGAAAATGTCTTTATGTCAAAAAGGTTCAAGACCCGATGACGAGCCTCATATTATGTGCAGAGATAACGATAAATTGATCCAAGTCAAATTTTGACCAAATTGAGTTTGAAAAATTCTAACTCCAAGCTCGAGTAATGTCATTAATTAAATCTTGAATCAATTTATCGAAATCTCAATTATTTGACGCTTAGGCCTACCTCCAGCATAAAGGAGTCACCTACATATTAGGACGTATTATTTAACATATTTGTGTTAGCTATCCTGCAAATTTGTTTGTTATATGCTATTTGACCTACATGAATTTATTTGTAATTTGATTTGATTTGATATTTATTTGATATTTTCTACTTTGTTTTGTCCTTATTTTTGGATAAGAAAATTAAATTTGCACTTAGGTATCTCTTTTCAGCAATTTTTGCAAGCACCTACAATCGAACCTGGCAAAACTCCAACAATAGTTTCCTTGAGCAAGATGATTAAGGTGTAGTAGAATCCTTTAAAAATATGTCATCTAAGACTTATATAGTAGGATGGTCAGTTTTTTTAGGTTAGCATCTTTTTGGGAATAATTATGTATTGTTGTGAACTTAATAATCAATCTTTTGTGTGTTTTTAAATTTTCTTTTATGTAAGTCGAACTATGGTTGACCTGATTTCCTTGGTGGATACGTAGGCAGCCCACATAGTGACTCAATCATATTATCATAGGATTTCAACATTTTTTTTTGTATGTAATTGGAACTATGTTCTGCCTGATTTTCTGTCGAATACAAGATACGTAGGCAGTCTATATAAGGCTCGGTATCTTTATTATGTTTTTATTTTTTCTCTAAAAAAAATATGAGAGAAGACAACTGAGGCAGAACCTTGACATGCAATCAAGGCATCTTCATCAAAATGTATTAAAGATTGGGACAAGATTTTGGCATACAAAATGAGGCATCATCATTAAAATTTTCTTCAGACTTTGGCAATTTTAAGATACATCAGAGTTAGCAAAGCACAAGGATCAAATTAGAGTCATGCTTTGGTGTTTGACATATGTCAACCTTTCTTCTGATTACTACTCCAATCAATCATTACTTTTTTTTTACATCTCAAGCATTAGAGCCTACTAGCTAAGAAGTCTCTTAATCGACTCGTTCCACAACTAAGATCGTCTCTTCTAGTCTAGACCTCTTACTTAGGCTCATCACAGATTAATCTTTTCCTCAACAAATATTATTATTATTATTATTATTATTATTATTATTATTATTATTATTATTATACGCATTGCGCATGTATTTACACTTCATTTTATGTTTATAATTTTATTTTTGTTTAGAGATTGCCTGGCATTAGACATTATTTTGACTGTGAATTTAAATTGAGGACGATACGATAATGGCAAATAGGTGTGAATCATTCAATACCGGTGTGGTTTTAGTGCAAGCACAAAATGATGATGGCAAAAAGAATGTGGTTCGAAGAAATATTTTGGTCAATCTACCAAGTATTTTTAGCCTTCTTTCAACCACTGCCACGACTTTCAACTCAACCAAAAATATTTGTTTAACCATATCACCTCGCTTAACTCCTGCTTATACGATCTCTCTGCAAATACCATCAATATACACTAGCCATCTCAAAATTTTCTAGCTTACTATGGTGCTAAATATCTATTCTCCCACAGTTGTGTTTCCTTTAAAGGAAAAAAAGCACGAGAAGCTACCAGTCTGTCAAAATGCAAAATGTGAAAAGGAGATTCAGTCAATCCACCATGAAAATTTGGGCAAAGAGATCTACAATCTGAGAAAAACACTTGATGAAGAGTTGTGTTTAAGAAATTGCCAAAGTCTAAGGTATGAAGACTTGTGTATACACCCAAATGTTGATCTTCCACCAGGATATAAGCTACCAAAATTTAACACCTTCAGCGGTTCCGTTGCTCACTTAAAGGACTACTGCAGCAGGTTAATTGGAATTGGACATAATGAAGCCATACTAATGAGATTATTCATTCAAAGTTTATCAGGATTGGCACTCGCTTGGCATACCAAGCAAGAGTTTAACAAATGGTGCACATGGAAAAATCTAGCTCGTGACTTTGTAAGTAAATTTGAGTTTAACATTGGAGGAGATTTGCACAAGACCGATTTTCTCAAAGTGAAGAAGATGTCGTATTAATCCTTTCAAGAATATGCCATGCGATAGAGGTTAGAAGCTTAAAAAATACATCCTTCACTTTCTGAGGATGAATTGATCTCAACTTTCATCTAAATTCAAGAAAGCCTATATTTTGATAAGTTATTTGGAGCTAGTGCATGTAACTTCTACGATTTAATTTGAATTGACAAAGAGATAGAAAATGACATTCAAGAAGGAAAATTTGTAGAAGCAATACAAGTTGTTCACCCTGTTTTCCGGCCGAAGACATCGAAAAATCCACAAAGTGTAACCAATTCAGCTTTTGTTCATCAATCGCAATGCCATCAAAGTTACCAGTGTTCACAATCTCGTGTTTCTTCTAACCTTTGCAACGTGCATTACAACCTCTTTGTCAGAAAAATTTTCAGAATAGCTCCCGGCAATAGCTTATTCTTGTGCAGTCCACCTTACAACCTAAAAAGAAGATGAAATCTTTCTCTTTCACTCCTCTGGATGAGCCATTGACGGATAAATTTGAGAGATTGAGAAATAAGGGACTTCTACAACCAAAAAAGGGATTCATACCAAAGTATCCATCTTCAAACTTTGATTTATTCAAAAGTTGTGCTTATCATTCAAACATTCAAGGACATGATACTGAAGATTTTCCAACACTAAGATTCAAGATTCAAAGCTTTATTGAAAGTGGCAAGATTAAGCTACAGCAAGAGCTTCCAATCAGCAACGATGATGTCGCAAATAAGTATATAATTTTTGTTAAGGGTGATCCATCGAAATTGGCACCAAGGCATTTGAAGAGAAAGAGGGCATCAAGTGTAGAAGACTGACAAAGGCATCATTTTTTAACTTGAGAATATCATTTTCCTTCTTCCACCTTTATGAATAGCTGTTATTTTGTAACTTGAGAATATCATTTTCCTCTTTTATGAATAGCTACTATTTTGTAACCTGAGAATATCATTCTCCTTTTTCCTCCTTTATGAGTAGCTATATTTTTGTAACTTAGTACCATTATTCTTTTCTTCCTATATAAGTAGCTATTCTTTCCCAATCCTTTTCAGACTTTCTATGAACTACGTTTGACCTGATTCCTGATAGAAATGGAATATGTAGGCGTCTGTTTTGGGTTCGGTCACAATATTATAAAAAAGAAAAAAATTATTTTCTTCCATCCTAAAATAGGACACACCGGTTCGTCCATCCTAAAATAGGACACTATGGGTTATCCACCCTAAAATAGGATACTATAGGTTATCCACCCTAAAATGAGATATCTTGGATTCGTCCACCCTAAAATATGACAGAGTGGGTTAGTCTGCCCTCTAATAGAACCATTTATGCACGTTCGCCTTTAATTAGATATTTATGCTTGCTTGTTTTACTTGAACATATCGCAATGCCTTAATTATTCATTCACTTTTATCGTTATTATTTTTATTAATTAGTTAAGCACTGCATGTTATCCTTTAAATTTTCTCAAAATTATTAGAGAAAATCACACCAAACTCTCTGCACTGCATTAATATTTATATGTTTGCAATACATAGTTGGGTTTGTCCACCCTAAAATAGGATATTTTGGATTTATCCATCCTAAAATAGGATATATTGGGACAATCTGCCCTCTAATAAGAAACTTTGTGCATTCTCGCTTTCAATTGAATATTTATACTCACTTGTATCTAACCGAATACCTAGCAATGCCTTAATTATTTATTTTCTAGCTAAGCAACGCATGCTATCTTTAATTTCTTGAAAAAATCAAGCTTATTATTCATTTGTTTGTTATTAATCATTGATTTTGCTAAGGTTTCTACTTAGATTGATGAATTTTGCAACCTTGAAATTTGAAGTCGTTACTTTAAAAAAATACCGCACGTTCGACCACTCGCATCTAGAGAAGGGATGGATGCATTTGTCTCACGATCTTTGTGTAAGAATTTTATTTATATTAATTTTTCTTCCATGCCTTACTTTGTTTGGTAAATTTTTTATCTGGACTTGGTAGGAAGAAAAACTCGTATGCAAAAAAAGAAGACATAGCACAACATGGAATTTTATCTTAACAGTGAACTGGGGCAATTTGTTGGAGAGTCAAGCTCACCAACAATGGTTAAGTATCTACTCTAGAATCTTGCTCAACCTACGTCTTACATTTGGGACGCGTAGGAAATTTTACATCAGCCTTTCATTTTTCAATTAACAAAATCTTAAATCCCATGTGTTTTCCATATCTAGCCCCTCTTCTTTATTTTCTTTATCAATCTTGATACACGATTTCAACGTAATTCGATACTGGAATAGTTTTCTATAAAAAAAAAAGGTATCGCTCTGTAGCTATGCATTTACTTCATTTCATCCAATGCCTCTGTTTTGTAATTCATAGTTTCAATTTCACTATAATTCTCTTTACTCTCTATCCTCTTAAGGTTTCATTTTGCTTGACTCCATTTTCAATTTTTACTTGTTCAAGCCTAACCTCTTAGCCTCCATAGTTATTCTTATCAATTAGCGATTCTATGGCAATCCTTATCATGACTCTTGTACTACATATGGCCTGATTCTCATGCATCCTAAGATATGTAGGCAACTCGAAGATCGGAGTTTGTCCATAATCCTCCTTAACATTCTTCATACATATCCTCCTAGATCCGATCAATTGGGAAAAATTAGGTTACTAGTCAACTTCTTTGTTCGGAAATTCTTTCATCCTTTCCAACCAAAGAGGGACAGTTGTTGACACCCAATTTTGTTCCGCCTTTCTTTCAAATTATCTCTTTGTGCTTCTAAATAATTTTGATAGCTCAAAAATATATATGTATAATATTCCTATAATTAGAAGTTTATGAAAGTACTGTGACTATTTGTATTTTTAAAACTAAGAATCAATCGATATTATTATTGTTATTATTATTATGTTTATATTTTATATTATCATCGCATTTCCTAAACTTTCACAAAAAGACATTTATTTTAATCAAATAAGTATTTTGTGACTTTCTTCTTTATAAATATTATCGTTTTATCATGCAACTTTATTTAAATATTTATATTTTAATATCAAATGATCTTTGTCATTTATTCGAATATTTGTAACATGTTTCATTAAAAGGTGTTATTTAAATTAATTTAAAAAACTCAAAGAACATAAGAAAGAAGGCATTTTAAATCAGCCCATTCTACAATATTTTTATAATTTGGCCCAATTTCAAGACTTGACCCATAAAGGTCACTTTTTTCCTCTCTCCTTTTTCACCTCAGCGCCATGTGGGTGACACGTTTGCACCAAACGGTTATATAATGCACCCAAACACACGCACCTCACACTCCTCTCACACTTTTGCATGCACCCAACACCTCCTTCGCCACGTGCCACGTCTGAATTGGCTGGTCAACATCCACCTTAAAACCCCAAAATCTCATTTACCATGAAAAGCCTATTATGCCCTCACTTTATTCACTTGAAATGACCCAACTACCCTTAAGCCCTATATTACATTACACTTTTCCTTCCACTTCCAAAAAGTGTCGTTTTCTCTCCTACTTTCTCTCTCTCGTTCAACATCTCTTTACCCCTTTCAAGGAAAATTGTTAGTCTTTCACCATGGTGGATAGAGGTTGCTACTCCATTTTCATGATGAATCCTTTCAATCACGTGAAGATCGAATGGAGACAAATTCCAACGTTTGAATTTCAAACGTTCAACTTGAGGAACCCAATTCCCGCTCAAAGGGATAACCCTAGAAATTCTTCTATAAATACTTGCGTCTTGGAATCCATTTGCAGAGACTTTTGGCAGCCGCAACACCTACAACTCGGGGAGTTATTACTCTCTTTCTCGCTAAAATATATTTGTTTGCTTTACTTTTTTTGGTCGAGCGAATTTTCTTTCATTTGGTCATCTTTTTGGTCTCGAAAAGGCTCTTTTTAGCCACCTCTTTACTCCAAAACTTTTCAAATCCACTGTTTGAGTTGTTTTGAGAGTAAGGGATAGACTCGAGACCTACGCCTCACGTTCACTGCACCAAAACAGGTCAGTATTTTCCTCATTCAGCCCTTCTAACTCTAATGTTTCTTTTAAAATATGCTTATGATTTGGTATAGTGAAGCTGTGATGGCCATTGGTTTGTTCACTGATTCTCAACTAGTTTTTCCATCCAAAATTTATTTAAAAGATAATGGGAGTAAGCAAATCTTTGTTGAATGTGATTGATGTTGTTAAATGCCCAAGCTTAATATTATGTTTTTTTCGTAAAAGTGAAAAAAAGTGCAGCAAAAAAATACAGTTAACGTGTTAAACTTTAATTCAACTTTTTCTTTGGGGGTAATAACTTTTACCTTAAATTGAGAATAAAGAAAAAAGAGTTGTTCAACTTTAATCTAATTATTGAATATTATTGATGTCACTTGAGGTTAACTCAAGTCACAACGTGCAATTGGTGAAAGTACTGCACTTGGTGAATGTACTACTAAAAAATATAGTACTATCTTTTATTACTTTCATTAGTATGCTACTAGTTGACCTTTTCATCATTTTGTGTTGGTTTGAAATTTTTCGGACACTTGTTTATTGCAACATCTCTTTTTTTCATATGCCTATTGTGGTCCTTTAGAATACTGGAATGTATTTTTTTTATTATAACCGTGGTGTCCGAGCCAGCTTGCGGGCACCTCGGCTAAATCCACGAGATATCTGCCACCTCCCACCAGAAACAGGTATCAGGTAACTCTGTTCACCAAGGCTAGAACAGATGGAAAGAAAACACCTAGTGTTTGTCTCTGCTGGGAATTGAACCTGAGACCTCATGGTGCTCATCCCAACTTCATTGAATTATTAGGCCACACCCTTGGGTGCATACTGAATGTATTTGTTAACTTAGAGATGTCAATTTAGATGTCCACTTAAAGTGTGACTACACATTGGTTTCTTGATTTGCTAGACAAAATACTATATATGGAATATGTACTCTTACTTGGTTCAAGTATGGTGAAACCATGGTATTAGAAGTTCTATGTTTTGTCGTCGATATGTTGAGTTTGAATAAGGTTCTAGTAGTATTAATCTAAGTATGTGTATCCAAGAACATTTACTGAGAAATCTCGAACGTATGACATCTTTTGAGGATTTTTCTTTGCCATGATTTTTTTCCTTTTTACTAAATATCAATTATACAATAATGGGGATATGAATGCGCTCAAAGTTTTGCCAATGGCCATCTATTTGTTTCACTGGATATGTGTTATGTCCCAATAATTAGATGCCATGATGATAGTTAAGTCATCCTACTGTTTGAATACTAAAACAGGTTTTGAAAATATTATGTACCCATTTTTTTTTTTTTACAATAAAAGAGGTTTCAGCTTATTCGTATTGTAAATTCATCTTCGCATATTGTTATCTTTATGAAATAAATGTGTGACAATGAGTAAAAAGGTGCCTTTTTTTTTAAGAATTGATCAGGCTTATATATACTGGTTTGTTTTTCTTAGGCAGAACTAATGATTAATGTATATATTAGCTGTACTATTGTTCCTTTGCGGACGGTAAAGTATATGCCTACGGTGCTCTCTTTCTTGGATATAATATATTGATTTGGGCATCTAGTTTAAATTCCTTCCTTTGCTACTGTAGCACAAAAAATAATTATGTAGTTCATCATTAAGTTATACGTGGTTAAAGTTTTAATTTATTAGCATTAAAGGGTTAATTTTCCGGTAATAAACCGCAATTTGATTGCCTGCTTCGTTGATTAAATGTTTGTATATTCTTAAACCCATTTACATTGTTACTCCATATACTCCACATGAAGAGTTAAAATTGCTTCTAATTCTTTACTTTTTCCTTTCTTTACATGTACGCTTCGGAAGAAATGGAGTCTTAATTCAAGAATCTCGTTAATGAGATCTCAAAATGACAATCAATGTTGTCCCTCATCCGAGCAAGAAGTCACATTTCATATTCTTAAAGTCAACGCCACTAGCGGTCTAGTGCATCATCCCTTTCTTCAGATTTTATTTTCTTATGTACGCTTGTTATTGTCTTTCATTTACGTATTTTGCACATTGTTGTTGTTTGAAATTTGTGTTTTGTTTGCTTGAACTTGAATTGGTAAAGGTCATCCAGATATAATTAGCAAATATAGTTGTTTCTCTCCCCGTTTTTTTTTAGGCATAACCGCTAGGCTTCGGTATTTAATTCATATTGTGAAAAGATTAAAATTTGATAGACAAAAATATATCTTTTAGAGTTTAATGGCCTAATTATTAGAAAACCGTTTTCCTTTTGATTCAAGTTAGTTTCTTACCAATTAGTAATATGGGATTGATATGAAAAAAATATAAATTTTGCGCTAGACAAATTCGTCGTTGATAGAGTTGAAAGCCGGCTTTGACGATTTTAGATATGGTAATTTAACCTTACTTTTCATCGATTTCAAATATGAGATGGCAATTTTGCCAAACCGACTTCGCAAGGATCTTTTTCTAAAATTTCAAATGACAAGAAAAATATTTTATTTATTTATTTATTTAGCCGTATCGTGATAAACAAAAAATTCTTAAATTTTTGTAGATTTAAACTACTATGTTTTTATAGCTATTCATTTAGGGCAGGGACAATTAACTTATTTTATAAAATTTGAAATAGTGAGCAAGCGAGTCATTTTTTAGAACTAAAAATGTGGAGTTCTTAATATAATTAACTTTTTCTTGAATTATTAATTGAAAGCTTTTGTAAATAATTAATTTTAAATAACCTTTCTTGTGACAAAAAATAAGGTTGCATCATCTTTTAAATATCTTATAAAAGATTATTTTCAGTAATATTTGAAAAGTAGATTTTATGACGAGGTTCTTCTAAAATTTTCTAAATCTTATTCTTCTAAATAATTTGCATATATTATCTTATAAAAGACGAATATTTTCTTGATGCCTTAATTTATATCTTTTCTTAATTTAACATTTGATTTTCTTGTCTAACCTAAATTTGGCCGGTTAATCGTAGTTAGCGGATTCTTTAGGGCGTCTAATACCTTCCCTTTAGGATAATTAGAATCCTTACCTAGAATTTTGAGTTGCGTAAACCTAAAATGAAGTCTTTATTTTCTTTTGATCTCTTAGTTTATAATAGGTGTCCTAATTCACCCTAGATCTAATTAGGTGGCGACTTCCTTAAATTTAACTCAGAAATTTTTCAATATGTTATACCTCGGTTTGATCCGTGTTAAAATGTGGTATAACAGCGACACTTAGGACTTTATTCTTCCATTTTCACCTTTTACCTTGGTTCTGAGTATATCAATCCATCCTGTTCTTCACCAATCCCTTTCACTCTCCCACAGAAGAGGTCCTGAAAAATAAAGAGTCCGGGAAAAATAGGGCACAACATTGCAACGCTCTTGTCAATTTTGCTACTGGCAAGATATTGAATTTGAACTCAGATACACAAACATTTTAAACTACAACACCTCCTCTTTCTAGTTGACAGTGTCCAAATTGAGTTATCACAGCTGATTCACCATTAGGTAGTTGTACATTTCCTGGATTATCAACTATTAAGTAAGCATTTAATAATGACCTATCACTCACCATGTGATTAGTAGCACCACTATCCACTATCCACTATCCAATATGTACGTCTTTCCTAAAGTAGGAGATGGAATAGTACCTTCTAGATTTGCAAGCGTCTCATTCAGCAAAGATTTGTTCAACAACCTCGGTATCTGATTGTATTTATCAATAGTAAAGTATGGTTGCAAGGATGAAGCGGCACCATTATTCAGAAATTGTGGCACTGGCACTGCAGTAACTGCATTACTTTCTTCTTTCCTTTGAAATCAGCAAGGTATCCTATTAGTTTATAACATGTTTCCCTAGTATGACCTTTCATGTACAATAGTTGCAGTACATCAACCTAAAACAAGCATCTTTAGAATGCCCTCTCATGTTGCAATTGTCATAGTACGGAGGTGGATTTCTTCTAGGCCTCTGGGAAGTACTCGCCCCTTTAACGACCTCCTGAGTCACCAGATCCATTAGGAAAGCCATTGGAACTACTGGCTCCTCCACTATAGTTGCCTTAACCTCCTACATTTCTTGCATAGTTGCCACCAGCATTTTCTGCATGACTAGAACCTCTAGCTCTGTTAGAAAACAACGTTGTGTGATCTAAGTTGCCTATGCCTCCAACTCTTCTAGGAAAAAAAAGGTGTGTGGTCAATCAAGCCACCGCTGTTGTATTGTTCTCTAGATAACACCTTTTGACTCTCGTCCTGAATTATCATTGCATAGCTCTGATTAACATTTAGTATTGGATTCATCATAAGGATTCAACTATGCGCCTGACTGCAACCATCATTTATCCCCATCAAAAACTGTAATAGCCTTTGCCTTGATAAATTTTCTACATAATCCTTCGATGTTGGGCAATCACAACAAGATGGTGATGTAATTAAGTCAAAATCATCCCATAGATCCTTCAATTTTGAAAAATAGGCAACAGCAGGAGAAACGCCTTGTGCCAATGTTACAATTACCTTGTAGATAATAAATCCTCGACATATTGACCTTGTCGAATCGTTCTTTCAAATCCCTCCACACAATACTTGCATTAGAACAGAAGAGGACTCCACTAACAAGTTCCTTATTCACATTGTTCACAATCCATGAAATCACCATTGCATTACATTGATTCCCAATCCTGCTTCTTCTATTCCTCAGAGTAAACATCTTGCTTGATTGTACCATCCATGAAGCCCAATTTGTTCCTAGTTAGCAAATTCAACTGCATTGCACCACTCCGGACTGTGTAATTTTCCATTTTCCAATTTGTACAGCTCCAGCAACATCCGGAAAGGATAGAAAAAGAGGATGATTGTGATCAGGCTTCATTGCCATTGATGAGCTAGCTACCAGATATGTGTCTCTTCCGTGATGAATCTCTCAATTCTTCACAAATTCATCAGAAGAATCCCTAGATTCACTCAGTAAAGCTCTAATACCATGCCAAAATATCTACAGATCAAGCTAATTCACTAATGAAGAAGAGAGATTTTGGGAATTTTCACTTGTAATGAAAATAGAAAATGAGCTCATGAATTAGTATCTGTACATAGTAGTGTATTTATATTAATTCCTAACTAACTTCTTAACAGACAAGTTGTACATCTAATCCTCTAACTAATTCTAATAGAAAATAGCTAAGGATAGCTGGATAACAGAAAACATCTAATAACTAACTCCATGACAGCTGGATCCTACTGGACAATATTGCACCTCAGCTTAGCCTGCCACTACTTCCTCTCTATGCTTAATAACGTTATCCTTGAAAGTCAAATATTTTGAAACAAACAATATACTTTCTCAAAACGACTAATATTTGGGACGAGAAAGAGTAAGCTACAATCAAGAATGGAGCGTTCTTCGCTAGTTGAAGTGTTTAACCTTCTCTTTCTTTTCCCCCCTTTTTTAAGGAAAACAGCGTGATGATTAGAAGGTAAAGATAATGAGAAAAAGAGTGTCTTAAGGATGTTTCTCTATATTCCCACTTAAAGAGCAATGGGTGTTTAGTGGATGTGATATTTCAATTTTTTATTTCGAAATAAAACGATTCCAAAAATGAAAAAGCAAAAACCGGTGACTAAGAACAGCTTTGTGTTGAGACAAGGGAAATAGTAAGTTGACATAATAAGATGAGAAGTTGATATTCCATGATGAAGAGAGGTATATTAAGTGAAGTGAACTGTGTTCAAAGGTTCACTGTTCTCAATTAACTTTTTATATATCTTTTAAAAGTTTAGTCAACTTCAACAATAATCTGACTAATTACAAACAACAACTCTTTGCTGAATAATTTCCTAATCTTTTTCTGGTTCTCTTTCCTTATAGAAGGTTATTTAGCTGCAAAATCCTGTGTAGGCCATTGTAGCCTTAGTATTCATCTGCATAAGATATCTTTCATAGGAAAACTAGGAATCTCATTCTTGTTCATCCTATCAATAGAACTCATTCATTGTGCATGTGATCAACCGACTCTTTCCCTTAAAACTCATTCATTCTGCATGTGATCAAACAACTCTTACCCTTCAAACACAAAACTAAAAGCTGCAGCAATAGATGATTTTCGAACCCAAATAAATGTCCACAGAAGAACAATAACAGCAACCAAGACGGTGACACAGAGTAACCTAGCCAAACTCGAAAAAATAAGAGAGCCATCTAAAGGTAGACCACTCGTTACAATGGTCACAATGCAGAATCCATACATCTAATGATTCATTTCCTGGTAATTTAGACATCCAAGTAATAAAGGAAACATGTATTCAAGTAATCTATCTGTTTCAGGATACTAGCATCAGAAGTCAAACTATCTGAGAGTTGAAACGAATGCAAAATGGGAGCATGACTCAACGACAACAATCAAAGATGAGATGTTCACATATTACCTACAGCCAGAGAATACCTAATTTCTACTGATAACCTTATAAAGCACTAAAGTTAGCGCCAACTGAAGAAGATAAGCCAAGATTAGTCAAATCTTAAGATATCGAATACTATAAAAATGGTATGCAATATAGATAATACATGCCAAGTTCAAAGTCACACTATCTTCAAGATTGAAAAGCATACACAAATTTTAAGATTTGGACCTTTTTGACTGTGATTTTGCTTCCACATATGTAAATCACTTTCCAACTCGAAAGTCGTATTTTGCAGAATATCTACACGAACACTTGAGCATAAATTGCTTTACGCTCCATTTGCATCTTCCCCTTTTGCTTTCCAAACTTTACATTATTACTCCTGCCAAATGATGAAAACAAAAGTTTTCTGCGCCACTAAAGCACATCTTAATGGTCCCCGTGCCTCTCACTTTGTATTCCCTCACTAAGTACAACCACTGAAATTGTGTCCCCGCACTGGATAAGGGAAAAAAACCAGCAAACTTGAAATCCATACTTTCTTCACAACCTTCCTTTCGGAATCTCATTTACAGGCATGCTATGAGGCTGGACTGCAAATGACTTCTAAGAATAGATGAGAACGAGAATAAATAACAGTGAATCACTTCTATGGCGATACGGCAGCAAAAATATGCAAAAGCTACTATTCAAATGGAACTACAATAGACGGATATTCTAAATAAGTAAGAAGTCCACAATAGCCAATATACTAAAAATTATATAGAATGTTAAAGAAGATGGAGTGTCTCTTTACACAAGAATGGGAATAACTTACAGAAATTTACACTTGGTAAATTAATGTTACATAGACTACTGCAAAAAAAGGTTTTGCAGTTCCTAAGAAGCCAATGGACAGGCCTTAGAGCTGTCACAAGAAGCAAAATACAAGAAAATAGTCGCTCACTTTATTAAATTATAAATCACCAAAGGCTCAAGAATGAACGCTAATATCCATATTCATTTCATCTTGCATCTCAGTCATATATGACTCATTTGTCTCCCCTGCATGATTGGACTCATTGTTAAAGTTGTAAGTAGCAGAAGCCCTTCGGATATTGGGACGAACTTTACTAATTCTAGAAGCAATGGTGGTATTTGCATTGTAACCAAGAATATGCTGACTTCGTCGATCATAAGCTCCTATGTCTTTATCCAAGCCACCTGTGTCACCGCAGCTCTTCCTTCTGCAAAACTTAGGTGATTTTGCACGGGTCGGTGGTGGCTGCAGGACAAAGAAAGGGAACTGAAAATTATAAGGTGGTTAAGTTGATAAACAGCAAGGGATGCCAACAGATCAGTAACCTAATATGAACTTTAACACGCTCAAAAGGCCATAAAAGGAGAAAACTGTCACAATAAGACAGCAGATTAAAATTTACGGTAAACTTCAACTAAAAGTTGATGCTACTGTAAGTTATTAGTGATGAGAATGCAGTACCTTTTTCAGTTCAGCCTTAGGTGGAGGTCCTTCATGGTAGAAACTCGGCATTGGATTTGCCTTAAACAACAAATTCTTCCTCAGGTGCTTCATAGCTGCTTCTCTCTCTTCCTAAGTTTGGAAGGTTGAACCAACTCAAAAAATATATTGCTTGATAATACATTCATTAATTCAGTTGCTATAGGATAACTTTCAATGATCTGTATTCCACTATAACATCCAGGATCAGGTGACAGCAACATAAGGCATGCACGTACCTTTGTCCTTTCCTCCAATTGAATTCTCTCAGCCTCCAAAGCTTGATGTTTCTCCTCTAACTTGGAGTAAAACTGCAAGAAGAGGAAAAACAAAAGGCAAGCTAGAATTAGCCAATATTTTGATTTTTCACTGCAAGCAGAACTAAAGTTCCTTTTTCTATTGTTAATTTCTTTTGACCATTTAGACGGGATAAAGTAGGAGGGAACAGATCCATCACAATATTAGAACTATGTCAGAAGTTTCAACAATCCTAATTCCTAGCAGAAGCGCAATCAACAGGTACCTCCTTCCTTCTTGCTGCACGTTCAGAGGACCGAAATACTGGGGCTGCTGCTACAGTGACCCCGGATTTTCTTGCTGTGACCATATCACTTCTCATTGTTGAGGATATCATCAAATGGAAAACCAAAATCCAATAAGGACACGCATCAGATAAAGCGAAGACCTTGTCAAATTTGATCAAAGGAGAAAGATCATACCAAGAGGCAATTGACGAGTCTTCCTCATCAGAATGTTTCTTGTTATCACATTGTGGCTTCTTTAGTGCATTTGCATTTGACAAGGAAACCTGAAAAAGGAATATCATAGCCACAGATGAAAATGCTGTTTGATCTATAGAACCTAACTCCAATAGTTATGCATTGACTTCTCAGTGATAAGTGAGTTTTCTCATTAACCAAAAGTAGAAGCAAAATAATATATGAGGACTTTGTCATTTTGCAAGATCAAGTGCTTCGTATTAATCTTTAACCTTTAATGACATAACCCAATAGAAAGTGGTCAAAAAGCACATGAAGCATAGGTGAATAACCTGGTTTTGTACAGATCTTGGGGCCTGCAAACTATTTGCTTCAGATGGCTTCTGTGCAGCACTCATGTCTCCTGCATCATTCCTGATAGGACGTGTTCCATGAGAAGCACGCCTCTCAGTTGCCAGAGCAAATGGCTGGGGAACAGTGTACTTTGTTTTATAGCTTCCAGCAATAGATTTGGTTACTGGTTTCACTGAAGTTCTTGGTCTCCTGTTATCATCTTTTACCTTTGAACTTGGTCGATCTTGTTCTTGTCTGCTCTCAACTGGCATTTCAGCTGTACATTCCTTCGCTTCATAATACTGCGCTTCAACATTCTCATTCAGCATATCAGTTCTCTGCTCCCCAGTGACATGCTCAGGTGACTGCAACAAATCTTGATTACCGTCTCTCAAGTAATTTGAATCCGGAGAAACACCATCTGAGTAACTTATTTTACCACCTTGCTCCTTTTCCATACAGATATCTGTAACTTCTAACCCTATCAACCTCTGGAAAAAAAGTCATTAAAATAAGAAAGCATTACTTACAACTAAGGGCTTCATCATGCTAGAATATCTTTTGAATCCATCACCAGAATTGGTAAAGTAATTTGATTTATTGGTTTTTCCTTGAAACATTGTTTGTTTCTTTATGTGTTAATAACTCTGCACAAAAACTACATAGATTTCTTTATCCAAACAGGTTTGAATGGTTCCACTAAAGTTAAGGAAACGAAAAACATTTCTTTAGTAAGTTCTAGTATCAAAAGGCCTCCTGCTTAAGAAATAGGACCTTCCATAATATTCAGTAGTTATTTATCAAAATAACAATTGAATTTTTCCTCTTTTTTGCATAATCGATGATGTAATGATATAATGATATTAAGGTTTCAAGGTATTGTTTAAACAACTTATGCATACTGAATAAGCAAGTGTATGAAAACTTGGATTTATACTTCATAAACAATCATATGCAAAATCTGGAGACAGTTGACTGTGAATTTTGCAGTTAGAGGAACATCTATCCTTGTTTTGAGTTTTGACCCACTAAATTGTGCATAAAATAAACTTAAGGATACCCATCATCAGAAGGACATTAAGCTTCTCAGTGAGGTGGCAAATTGGATCGAGATTAACTCTTAGGTACTAGGAATCAGCATGCTGATGTGCCAAATGCACATCGTCAGACAAGGCAGAAAAATCATATTGTTCCAAGAAAACAAATGCTCTAAATAATTTCTGCGATAATTAATGATTGAAGCCCTTTGATATCCATTAAAAACCTTGATTGTTAGACAAGTAAATCTCATGAAAGAAAATCAAAGTTCCCTAATATCCAGGTTATATTAGAAGTTTAATTTTGTCTCGTTCCTTGATAAAAAAATACACCACCAGAACAGACAACAATGATGACGCTGAAGTAGCTTTATCTTATTCCACAAAAACATTTGCTTTCAGTTTAACATGGATTCGGCCTCCAGCAGAAGTTTCTGAATCGATTTCTCCAGCTTACGGAGGACATGACCCTAGATAGGAAAGTATGGAGGGCGCGGATAAGGGTAGAAGGTTAGTGTGAGTGTGTGGGTTGTAGCGAGTAGTTAGGTGATTTCTTGTGTAGCCAGGTTAGTAATCTTTGGACTGTGTCCATAGGTAGGAGTCTCTAGCCAGGAGAGTTTGGGTGTGGTGGACGTTTTTGGTCTGTGTGTGTATGTTCCTACTTGGTGGGTGTCCTATTTTTTTACTTCGTATTTTGTAGTGCTCTTATTTCTCTTATCTCGCATTTTCTATGATTTCTATTTTTGATATTTTTATTCCATATTTCTGTTATGTCATCCATCCTGCTGCTTGTTTCATTACCGCCTTGTTTACTATTCTTTATCTTGAGCCGAGGGTCTATCAGAAACTGCCTCTCTATTTTTTCGGAGGTAGCAGTATGGACTGCGTACATCTTACCCTCCCCAAACCCCACTTTGTGGGAACACCCTGGGTTTGTTGTTGTTGTTGTTGTTGTTTCTCCAGCATCAGGTGATTGCTATTGTGCATTTGAGATTAGACCATTTCAAGCACACATTTCTAACAAAAGTAGCAAGGGAGAAGCCTTGTAATAATAAAATCAATGCTGGGCAGTGCAGCTTAGGATCAATGGATTGGTGTCCTAAAACTAAATAAAAGAAAGAGCCAGAATTTTTTGCTTGTCAATGATTAATGAAACAAGGAGCCTCCATAAGGTGAGTCCAAGACTATAAACAGAAAATATGCATGCATTTGTACATTATATACAGAAGCATAGAAAAGGTAGTCCTGTTTACAAAGCATCCCCATGTTCACGGAGGGTCCAGAGCAGGCCGCACCTCAAGGGGGTCTGATACAGAAACATATAGCTACAGGAATACATACACATATGAATAAAAATAGTGTAAAGGGGATCAGTATAATTTGTGCCAATCTCGGAAAAGATATTACACAAACTTCATGATGCATTACATAGAATTTGAATACCTATCTGAAAAATGTAAAGGTACAGCAAGAATACACTTCGAAGATAAATTTACAAAACTCCAAAAAATGATGGAAAAGGGAGCTAAAGAATGTGAGTTCTTATCTAGAAATCAGAATCTGAACTTTTTTAAAAAAAAAATGGGGACACAGGGGAAGAGATTACAAGGTGGGGAATCGAACCCCAAGAAGAACCAACTAAGCTATCAGCAATCGAACTCGAAACGCATTTCATAATGCAACATCCATCACATTCAAATCCTTAAAACCAGACAAAGAAAGATAGAAGACATTAAAGAATCGTAGCATATTTCGGTTTTACCTAGGGATATACATACTTTTGCAGCAGCTTCATAGTGCTATTTATTTAACACAATTATTACCCTCACAAAATCACCACATTGGCTATATTTCCAAAAATGAATAATAATATAGCATATTGTAAAAAGATCTTTTGCTATATAGATCTACCCCATAATGTACATAACATCACGATAACCAAATCCAACAACAAATGCAAACGGATCAAAATATTCTCACAAAAATAATACTAATAAATAAATGTACCCAAAATACAAAACTTTGAGTATTCTCCGTCACATACCTTGAGAAAGATCTATATGTTTGCTCCTCCTCTATATATGTGCCTTCTCTTACCCAGAAAATGTATGAAGTTATTTTTGTTACAAATAATAAAGTAAAAGAGGACAGAGGAAAATATATATATATATATATATATATATATATATATATATATATATATATATATATATATATGCTGCTATTTATTTATAGCAGAAAGACAGTAAAATAGAAAGAGCACGAAAAATAAGGAGTTCTTTATGTTATTTTTATTTTTAGATTTTTATGGATTTAGACAAAAAAAAGGAAAGGGAGAATACGATATTTTATTTCCTAAAACAATAAGGGCTCGTTTGGTAGAGTGTATTGGCAAAAATAATGCATGTATTAATTAATGTGTATTATGAATACCTTATTTGGTACAATTTTTAGTCAATGAATAACTAATACAAGCATTAGTTATAAAGTGTGTATTAAACTAATACAAACATTAATTATACACTCTATTGTGTATTAAAGTGTATATTATTAATACCACTCATTTTCTATATATTGGTAATGTAAAGTTTTTAATACATGCATTAACTTATTAAATGATTTTAATACCCCTCAATTTCCCTCTCAAAATATTTCACCATTCTTTTTCCTGTCATTTTAATTTGCAATAGTGAATCTTTTCAAAACATTTAACAATTTTTTTTCCCACCATTTTAATCTACAACAATGAATAATTGAATTAAATAATTGTAACATATTTTTTCTTTGCTTCAAGGATCTTTAAAAAGATTAAAAAAAATTGAAACTATTTCTTAATTTTACGTCTTATATTTTATTTTTGTTTCGACTATGTTAATCCGTTGGCATAATATTTCATGCGCAAAGACGAAGGTCTTGCAATTAATCCGAAACCTATATATATTAGTTCAACAATACTAATTATATTTGAGATGATAAAAAAAAATTGTTGCAAAAAAGTGTACAAAACTAAAGAAGAGTATTTTTGTAAACAAATATTTCTTTTATAGAAATTATATAAGATGTATTATTTCTTATACATCAAACCAAACAATGTATAAGAAATAATACATGCATAACTAATACAAGCATAAGTAATACAAACATTACTAATGCAGGCATTACTAATATATTATATTTTACATTGATCTTATACACTCAACCAAACGACCGTAAAGGAGTAGAAGATGTATTATATTATATTGATATGCATTTGCTAATACTAGTAACTTTGCACAAAAATTATATGACATAGATTGTAGTTTTATCTTTTTTTGAGCCTTATAATATTCATATTAAGGTCCAATTACTCAGATATGTACACCATAAGAATTAATGTTTATTTTGTGGGCTAACCCTTCAATTTTATTTTTATATATATATAAAATTTTAACTTGAAATCTCTAATTAAAAATAATGAAATCTCAAACATTCAAACATCCTATCATAACTTACTTAGTTATAAACTTATATCATACTACTTTTTTTTTTATATAGCAAACGAGTATAGAAGACCAATTATTGTGGCCTTTGCCATTGATTTGTATCCCTTGAAGAGGACAAAATTAATTTAAAGATTATTATAATGAAAGCAATTAAAGGGATTACATTTCAACATCCAGAGAAAATTTGTTTTTTTAACCTCTCAAAATTGAAAATCCTCTTGCCGGTGGATCTTTACAAATTTAATAAAGTGCTAAATCATTTAATTATTGATATGTTATGTTAGTTTATTTAAATTATTATTTTATATTTGAGGATGATATAATTTTAAAAACTCTAACTATAATATATTCCTTAATAGGAACCAATAATCTACATTACAATTAAATCAAAAATTAAGTATAATGACAATGATGTGTGTCTAGTCTAGTTTTTCTAATGCTTTTTAAATTTGTCAAAACACATATTTAGCAAAGGATAATTGTATCCACATAGTGATCATGGACAGAGCTATATGAATAATATGTTTTTTATTATGTATGATTTGGTTGAATTGTCTTTATCAAAAAATTATATTACTTAAAGAAAATATTTCTTGTGTATATATAAATTATTAAGTACTTTTAACATAAGGAAAGTTTATAATGTGATGCCAAAAGTTATTTACTATTTTTTTTAGAAAACAATATTAGCATAATCTTGCTAAACCCAAGTAGATTACAACTAAAATTCCTGAAACTTGACTCTTTAACCATAAATAGTTAGAAAGTCGAAAGGAATCATTGCTTTAATTTGTTTCAATCTTTGATTACTATTTGTTAACCCTACTGATAAAGTCTCACAACCTCTTTCTAATTTTAATTTCTCAACCCATTTTTATTCTAATTACTCTCCTTTTCGTTTTTCAAAAATATATTGTATATGTTTAAGAGAGAAAATGGTCGAAAGCCCCTTAACCTTTACCCCAAATTCCAATTACACACTTATACTTTGCGGGGGTCCTATAACCCCCCTGAACTATTTTAAAATGAAATTATTACCCCCGAACGCTGACATGGCAAGAGAGTGTGTTTCACTCTCTTTAAAGAGAGTGAGAACGAAGATAATTTATTAAAAATTTATTTTTAATATTTCTTTAAATAAATATATATAATGTTAATTATTATTTTTCTTTATTCATTTTCTTTCTTCTTCTTCTTCTTCTTCTTCTTCTTCTTCTTCACAAACAATGGCATCAACGACATCCAAGAACTCATCAATGACATTTCTTCTTCTTTTTCTTCTTCTTCTCCTCCTCGTCCTCCTTCTTCTTCTCCTCCTCATCCTCGTCCTCCTCCTTCTCCTCCTCTTCTTCTTCCTCCTCCTACTCATCCTTTTTCTTCTTCTTCTCTTCCTCCTCCTTTTTCTTCTCCTCCTCCTCCTCTTTCTTCTCCTTCTTTTTCTCCTCCACCTCTTTCTTCACGTTCTTCTTCTTCTCCTTCTCCTTATCCTTCTTCTTCTTCTTCTTTTTCTTCTTCTCCTTCTTCTCCTCCTTCTTCTTCTTCTTCTCCTCCTTCTCCTCTTCCTTCTCCTCTTCCTTCTCCTTCTTCTTCTCCTCCTTCTTTTCCTCCTTCTTTTCCTTCTTCTTCTCCTCTTTCTTCTCCTCTTTCTCCTCCTTCTTCTCCTTCTTATCCTTTTTCTTCCTCTTCTTCAATGGCATTCAAGAACTCATTAATGGCATTCAAGATTAATTTATCATCTTCCTCATCTCCAAGCATAAAATTGACTTTTTTCGACTTCATAGAACTAGTTTTGATTGATTAACCTTGTTAAATCAGTTCAGATTGAGAATTTTGAATTTTCTCAATCGAATCAACGATGTTCACTGATATGTAAGTAGATTTTTTCTGGGTTAATTTCAGCATTCTCAACGTTAATCAATCAATCAATTTCAGATTGACGTTCAGAATGTTGAATCAATTCAGAATGGAAAATTCAAATTAATTTTCTGGGTTAGAATCATTCCTTAGCTCCCTCAAAATTGATTGACGTTCAGAATGTTAAAATTCATCAAAAAAATGAAGTCGCCGGAATTTTAAATTTTGTCGGCGTCATCACTGTCCAGCGGTGTTTCATTGCCAAAAATTGTGAACCATTTAAGTTGCTTATCTTTCTCCGTTAATCTGAGAAGGCGACGCCATTTTGTGAAATTGAATAGTTTTTGGACATTAATTGTTGATTGAGGAGTAATCTTACATCATTTGATCAAATGTTGCATTTGAAATGTAAATTTATGTTTTGTGTGTTACTCCATGGACTAACAGAGGAAGGAAGGAGAAGTAGGAGTAAAAAATAAAAGAGAAAAAGAAAAGTAATAAATTTTTATAGTAAAAAAAAAGTAATATGACGTGGAATTACGTGGCAGTGCGTTCAGACCACTACTTAAAATAAAATCTGGGTATGAGCTTTTAGACGGGTATATATTCCACTTTAAAATAGTTCGGGGGTAATAATTTCATTTTAAAATAGTTTAGGGGGGTCATTGGACCCCCCCCCCCCCCCCCCACAAAGTATAAGTGTGTAGTTGAAATTTGGGGTAAAGATTGGGGGGTGGGGGTGGGGGGGCTTTTGACCATTTTCTCATGTTTAAGACGATAATTCGTTTTACAATGTGTCTCATAAGAAATGATTGTGAACGATTAGTACCAATGTTTGCCCAGAGCTCTTTAGGGGGCGTTTGAGGTTTGGCCATTAAATATTTTTGTTAAGTTTGAACTCCAAAAAATATGTTTGATCATATAATTTTTTTCAAAAAAAAAAAATTGAACTCATTTTAAAGTTAAATTTTAAAATTTTCAGAAATTTGAAAAGGAAAAATAGTTCGGTGGACCCTTGTACTATGTCCGGTTTGTAAAGTGGATACTCTACTTATATATTTGTCATCTAGACCCTTGAACCCATTAAAAAGCAACATTTTAAACCCTTTGTCAGTCTACTCAGTTGAACGTGTTGCACAATCGTGAACACATCATTAAATATTTTCAAAATAATTTTCACGTAGAAATAACGTGTTCAGGGTATAAATAGAAAAGAATGTCCAAAAAATTAGATCATTTCAGACCCTTGAACTTCGTCTCTTGCATTCGAACTTTAAAATTTTCCCAAAATTCACTTAATTTTGGTCGATTGTTGTTGATGGTTGTTGCAATCCATGTAAGTATTTAATCTTTTGTACTAGTTGTAGTATTTCATAGTTTATTTCAAGCTTTTTGTCGATTTAATGAAGTCCGTTTAGTGGTTTATCAACTTTTTTCTTCAATTTTTTGATGGTTTTGCTTTGTTTTGTGTCTAATGTTGTTGTAGGTAGTATATGTAGTGGTGATATACCTTCAATGACATTTTTAAAATTTTGATTAGAATTTAGAATTTTTTTCGTAAAATGGTAATTGGATCCGAAAATTTTGGACTTTTGATTTTTTTGTTGTCTAATGCTCCTATTATACGTATATATTGCAGTTTCGTTCCTTCAATGGCATGCTTTGTTATTTCGATTACATTTTAGGATTTTTTTTGTAAAATCAGAATTGGGTTCGAAAATTTTGGGGCTTTTATTTTTTTTGTTGTCTAATGCTCCTATTAGACGTATGTGTAGCAGTTTTGTGCCTTCAATGGCATGTTTTGTTATTTCGATTATATTTTAGGATTTTTTTTGGTAAAATCAGAATTGAGTTTTATATTCATTTATTTTTTCTTCAAAAATTAGGACTTTCTGGATAATTGACTAATTGTATATGTTGTCTTATCATTGTACAAGTTTTCTAACTAAATGGATACAGTTGTAACTAAATGGATATGTCACCTATATGGGGTCTTTTTGTCAGACCCTACTCTAAGGTATGTAAATGGAGTTTCTATTTCTGAAAAAAATAGAGTAGATGTAGATGAGCTTCATATTATGTTGTTTCATAACTTAGCACTAGATTTGGATGTAGAAAAAGTTGAAACTTTTTGGTGTAGAGTTAATACAAAAGGGTTGTTATTACAGGTTAGATAATGATGCTGATGTTTTAAGATTTACCAATAGTTTAAAAGCTGGAGATTTTGTTGATGTATATGTTGTTCGCCAAATTAGTGAACCTATAGTTCTTAATGATAATGTGGCACTCCACCATTATTACTACTTAGTAATGGTGATGTGGCAGCTCCTTTTGAAATTGATAAGGCTGATGTGTCTTCATCTCAATTATTGGATATAAATAAAGATGAGTATATAAATGAAAATCAGCTTCCTAGGGTAGACAAAGAAAAATATAAGGTTTCTTTAGAATACTTAGAGAAAGGTCAAGTTAATGATTTCTCCACATACCATCTTTAAATATTTGATTTTGAAGTAGATTTTGATATCACTGATTTTGATGGTGATTCACTTTATGATGTTGATGAAAACATTAAAAATTTGAGTGATTTTGATGAAGATTTGTTTCAATCTAGAAAGTGTAACATTGAAAACAAGTAAAAGAAAAGGTTGATAAGGTGAATCTAGATGAGATATCATCTGGACCAGTAGGTATAGATGTTGGTTTTGAGGAAATTTATAAGAACAAGGAGATTAGATATGAAGGTAAACTGAGTGGGGATGATCCTTATTTTGATAGTTCAAATTCGGATAGTGACATTAGTGAAGAGGAAGGAGATCATGTTGATGATGATGGAGTGGTAGATCCACCACCTAGAACTTCATCTACCAAGATCTACTTTGATAAAATTACAAAAAAAATATTTTTTTAGCTGTATATGATTTTTTTTGAATTCTGTTAAGTTTAGAGAGGCACTGCAAACTTACTCTATTCAAAAAGATGTAAACCTTAAGTTGGCAGCTAATGAGAAGGAAAGGATAAGGGCAAAGTGTAAGCATAAGGGTTGTCCTCGGGTTATTCTTGGAAGTGTTGATAACACAAAAAATTTTAGTGTGAAAGCTTACTTTCCTGTCCACAAGTGTTCTAAAAGGGTGAAAATCATTTCCCCCCCTTAACTTTACTTTAAAAATTAAACTTCCCTCTCAACTTTAAACAATAAATATTCTCCCCCCTTTTTCCTGCTTGTCTTTTTTAAATACCTATTTTACCCTTACATTATTAATCTTTATTTTTCTTTACCTCTTTAAAATTTTTATATTTTTTATTTTTAATATTTATATTAAATTTTTGTAAATAAAAAAAATTATTTTCTAGAGAAAAAAGGTGAAAAACATATTATATAAGTTAGTGACATTCTAAATGAAATAAATGACCATGATATGGAAATTTATTTATTAATAATAATTAAAACTGTAATATCTATTTATACTAGTGAAATAACAAACAAAAATAATTTTATAAACATATTCCAATACATGTAATATAATAACATATAACAAAGATGGAGATATATTTTATACTAAATTAATTTAAAATTTTACTTATATTATAAATATATACGCCCTCTATTCACTTTTACTTGTCACTATTTTGCTTTTTGAGATCAACCTGCATGAGCTTTGACCAACATTTTAAGATGCATAACTTAATATTTAAATTTAAAATTTAGATGATCAAAAAATATATGAAAAATGCTATAAGTTGCAATCCTTCTTCATATTAATAAAATGAAAAGATATATCTTAAAATATTTATCAAAATTTATACAGGTTGACCTGGAAAAATAAAAAATGATAAGTGAAAAAGAACAGAGGGAGTGTATCGAAACCCATGTGCATAAATATTTATATATATATATATATATATATATATTACACACGCACACACTTGATACATTTAAAATAAGAGATAAGTTACAAGGTACCCCTAAACTATATCTGAAATTGCTATGACACACTTAAATTTTAACGGGGCCTTATTATCACCTAAACTCATTTTTGCTGATCTGGCTGTTAAGTATCAGAATATTTTTGTACTCCTTTTGGGGGAAACAAAAAATACTTGTGCGTTATCTCAATAAAATAACAATCATACCATTAAAAAGGTTAAACTAAAAAAATTAAATAAATACTTGACTAAAATAAATAATGTATACTATAAGAAGATATTGTTAATACCAAGGTTAAAACAGACATTGTCAAGGTAAAAAAAGGAGAGAATGCTTATTATTCAAAGTAGAGGGGGGAGTTTGATTTTTAAAGTAAACTTGAGGGGGGAAATGATTTTCACTCGTTCTAAAAAGACAAGAAGAAGTTGTGTAACCCTTGGTGGATTAGTAAACATTACAAGGATAGGATTATGAGTGATCCATCAATAAAATTGCATCAAATTCAAGAACTTTTAAGAAAGGACTATGGGTTGTATATTAGTAAAACAATCTATAGAAAGGCGAAAATCAGAATTATGAATGAACGTTTTGGTAATTTTATTAAAGAGTTTGCTAGGTTGTATGACTATGCTGAACAGTTGAGGACCACCAATCATGGTACCACTGATCTATTAGGACATCCAAGAATTTAATTCCAGAAAAAGAGGTGTTTATGGACATTTATATTTGTCTGCAGAAGAATAATTGGTTTAGATGGTGCCTTTCTCAAGGGTGTATGTAAAGGTATCTTGTTGTCTTGGATTTTCAAAGATTGAAATAATCAAATGTACCTTATAGCATGGGCAGTAGTTGATAAAGAAACCAAGGACACATGGTCTTGGTTTCTTGGGTGCATCAACCATGATATGGAACTTCAAGAAAATGGGGATGAAGGCTTGACAGTAATGTCTGATATGCAGAAGGTATGAAGTTTCATATTTTTCAGTTATTTTTTTCAGTTTGCTGCAGTGATGTCATTAGTGCTTAACTACTCTTTTACATATTTTGATAGGGCCTTCATTTGACACTTACTAATCTATTGCCAAATGCTTATCATAGATGGTGTATTAGACATATATGGGCCAACTGAAAGCAGGTTTGGAGTGGTAAAAAAAGGAGGAAAAAATTCTGGCAGGTCGCAAGGGCACAATTTGAAATGTATTTGCAACTGAAACTTAATAAAATGAGTGAATTGGGTGATGGAATTGTGGAATATTTGCTCAATTACAACAAAGAGGCATGGTGTATGACTTTTTTTAAAGATCATAGCAGGTGTGATATGGTTGATAATAATATGTGTGAACTTACAATAGTTGGATTGTAGCTGCTAGGTTCAAAACAATTATCACTTTATTGGAGGAAATAAGATGCAAAGTCTTGGAAAAGATGAATCAAATGAGAACTTTTCAGAAAAATAGATCATTGATGTATCACCAATGGCTATGAAAGTTCTTGCAGAGAATGTTGAATATGCAGCCAAGTCTGAGGTAAGGTTTAATGGTAATTTTGGCTTTGAGATTGGTAATCCACCATATACACATGTTGTTAATATGAAGAGGAAGCAATGTAGTTGTCGGTCATGGCAACTAAATGGGATTCCTTGTGCACATTCAATTGCTGCAATGCATTACAAAGAATAAAACGTGGAGTCATTTGTTGATCACTGATATCAAAGAGAAGTGTACTTGAAGGCATATGATAAGTATATTCAACCAATGACAAACATGAGGATATGGCCAAGAAGCACAAGATCACCAATTGAGCCACCTGATATTACTCACATGCTATAAAGGCCAAGTAAAAATAAAAAAAAAGCTAGGAATGATTCTGTTAAGAAAAAGTTTGGGGAGGCTACAAGAAGGAAAAGAAAAATGACATGTTCTGTGTGCAAGTCTATTGGACACAACAAAAAAGGTTGTCCAACTTTGGTATGTCCAACTTTGGTAAGCTAAATCTTTTCTTATTGATAATTTTACTCTTTTTGAATGTGTTTTTGACCTTTACATATTTTTTATGAAAAAAAAATTCACTGGTAGTTGTGGCAATCAACCAAAGTGTGTAACCCAGCACTAGTACTATAGCTGCTGTTGCTGCTACTGTTGAGAGACCAATAAATGCTTCAGCAGGTTTTGACATACCTGTAAATACTAAATCAAGAAAATGAAGGCCTGGAAATGCTACAAATGCTCATGGTGCACCAACAGCTGCAGGAAGGCCTGCAAATACTGCATCAGTTATTGGTGTGAGGCCTACAACTGCCTCAATAGCTTATATAAGGCCTGCAGCTGATGTGAGGCCTGCAGCTACTTCAGCAGTAGGTGATAATACTACATAATCTACAACTCAACATTCTACTAGTAGTGTTAGTGCCTAAAAGAGGAAGACTAGTACAACTTTAAGAAGTCGTGCAAAGCTTGCATATAAAAGACCAAGGCAAAAGTAGTTGGTTTTAGTGTGTTGTTTGGACCAAGTGGCAGTATAGTAGAGAGGGTAAGTTTTCTATCATGTAATTACATTTAACTGGAATTAATTAGTGCATCTATAACTGATTTTTTTATTCTTTAGTTTGAAAATACTGATGGAGTGTTATATAGTCTATCACTTATTAGTTCAGTTCCAACCAATATTGACTTGGGTTTCAAACCAAATGAACTAAGTTGGAAAGGTGAAGCTACAGTAACTCAAAGACAACTACAAGAACAGAGTTTCAAAAGATAAAAGGTAAAATCATCTACAACCACTCAATCCATATCAAGCACTTAAGCCAGTAAGAATCATTCCACAACAAGCACCCAAGGCACATAATAGTATAATTCTCTTTCTGTATTGATCCCAAGTGTTGTCAAGACAATTGTTTTAAGACTTCTAGTGCATTTCTCGTTAAAGATTTTGATAAGACAAGTTTTTTTATGTCAACTCTTGTTAATAAATTATATATTAAAGATTTTTATGTTGGCAAAATGGTGTTTGTCATTAAATTTGAATTTTACTTTCATTGCACATTGCAACTATAAAGATCAAGCCATCTTAAATAAAACAGATAGAAACCAGATGACAACAATAATGGTAACAGTGATTTCAATGTTAGTACTTGATCTCTCATCAGTGATTTCAATATTAGTACTTGATCTCTCATGTCTTCTGTGCCTTTCATTTCTTCCCTGCCCTTGTTGTTTTCGTTGCCTTCTATGTCTGCCTTTATATTGTTCATTTGCATCAGACCATTGAAAGAATCCACAACCATTATCAGTTTTGTATTTTTGACAGCCCCAAAACACTCTTTTCGGGTTAGTTGGTATTCTTGACATCTTAAGTTCAGCGTAAATCCCACAATAAAAAACTCGAATTGTCATGGTGTTGCAAAAAATTATAGCAAAAAATAAACTTTCCAATATTACAAACAGAGCAGGAAAAAAAATTAAGGAACAAGAACTTAGAGAGTGAAAAAATAGAAAAGAAAGGAGAAAAAAAGCTCAAATTGCTTCAACAATGGTATTGGAAGCAAATGAGGAAGGAGTATGAAAAGGCATTTATAAGTCCTTTTAAGACCGTTGGGGCCCTATTTTGTATGGCTTATGCGCGGTTGGAGGCTGCAATACACGCTCCTATGTGGTCCCAGCCACATAGTATACCAGGTCAGAAAAAGTGTTTAAAATATTACTTTTTAATGGGTCCAAGGGTCCAGATGACAAACATGTAAGTAGGAATATCTACTTTACAAATCGGACATAGTACAAGGGTCCACCGAGCTATTTTGCTATTTGAAAAATACCAAACAGTTGTTTTCACTTCAAATTACTCACAAAAATTCAAAAATTATTTCAATTTATATTCATGACTAAACATAGCTCTAATTTTCAAATATCATTTTTCACTTTGAAATAAAAACTAGTTTTTCACACAATTTTCATGGTCAAAAGCTTTCTTCTGATCTTTTCAAATCTTATATGCTAGTAAAGTGTGCATAACTTTTGATGTTGGAGAAATTAATTTTATTTATATAATATTGGATTGAGAAGAATTTAAATACAATGATATGTATAAGTATTGGATTGAGATCACTAGCGGAAGTAGGAGCTCGGATAGAACAATCATTTTCAAAAACAAAAAAGGTGAAATGGTTTATTAGACCCTTGTACTTATTCTCGTTTGTAAAGTGGACACTTCTACTTAGCCTTTTATCACCTGAACCCTTTAACCCATCAAAATCCAAGATTTTAAACCCTTCTGGCCATGTTTGTAGCTCACTATCCCTAAAAAATGTCATTTCATATCCACATCACATAAATCAATGACATGTCACAATAACTTCATTAATTAATTTGTTGGATTATTAATCAATAATAATAAATTTTTTATTTTTTAAAATAAAATTCATCTCCATCATTATTTAAAAAATTTAAATAACAATTTATATCATATTGGTATAACTTAATCAATTTATAATATAAATTAGAATTCATAGATCATAAAATTACGATTCGAAATCATAAAATCTCATGATTTATATTATAAAATCAAAAACTTCAACAACGAAGATGAAATTTGACTTGAGATTTCTCTATATATCATATAATCAAAAACTTCAACAACAAAAACTTTTATCTCTACCATTATATAAAAAAATTTATCTCTACCATTAAATAAAAAATAAAATAATAAACTAAATATTTATTTTTATAATAAAATTCATCTCCATCATTATTTTTTATTAATATAACTTAATTAATTTTTAGTATAAATTAAAATTTATATATTATAAAATCTGGGTAGGAGGGGAAGGAGATTGGTGGTGTGGTGGGGGTGGTGTTGCATAAGGTTTGGGGATAGGAGAGGGTGATAGATGAGAGGAGGGTAAGGAGGTTGTGTGGTGGGGTGTGGTGAGGGTGGTGTTACATGGGGGTTGGGGACAGGAGAAGGTGTTGGACGAGGAGGAAGGGACCCCTGGTGTTTTTTTATTTTTTAAAATTTATTATTTTTTATTTTTTAAAAATATTTTAAAATAAAAAATACTGAATCACGCGCTTAAAAAATGTGTGTAAACACGTGTTTTGCTAACTCAACAATTTGATGGCACATTTGCAAAAGAAGGATTTAAATCTTGTATTTTGATGGGCTGAAGGGTTTAAATGACAAAAGGATAAGTAAAAGTGTCCACTTTATAAAACTCAAACAAGTACAAGAGTCACCAGACCATTTCGCTAAAAAAACCATCAAATTGAAAGTTTATAAGATATTATTTATTGGGGAGGAAGATAAGTGGTGGTGAATTCACCACCATAGATGCTAATGACGGCATAACTAATGAAGAAGCTTAGCATATTGTGGCAGAAAAAATAAAAGGGAGTTCGACTGGTATAATCATTGTGATAATTTAATCGTGGAAGAAAAAAGATGAAAAAAAGATCATAAAAGAACCAGGGGTGTAGAGCAACAAATTGGAGAGAAAATTAAAGTTGAGAGGGATTTCGAGTTTGGCAAGAACGGGTATGAAAAAAAAGAGGAGAATAAATGATTTTATTGAAATTATTGTCATCATTGTGATAATTTTTAAAATCTAAATCATATGCAACAACCAGTCATATGTCGATACGTGCCTGAAGTAGTATAACCAAAGTGACTTATGAATTGCAGATAAGAAGGGCATTTCACATCATCTTAGCTACATTCATGAGTTGTAGTTCGTAAATATGATATGTGTTTCTAATATTGTAATCAATCATGCTTCTAAGCTTAAAATCATGATATATGAAAGTTTGAGAGACATTATTAGGAGGTTTACTCTTGTACACATTTCAAACTATTACACATATTTATCATGTTATCTTGTACAAAATGAGTATTGTTTAGAAGCTAAGTAAGGTGATGAAGATAGTTCTGAAATACTTCAACTTATCAACCAAATTATGATATTGTTCCTAAATGTTTTCACCTATTGCTGTAGCCAAGGCTTTTATGATACTCCAATTTGTTGAATGCCTGACATAAACCTTAAGGACAATATATTTTTTTTGGTTAGGGAAAGGGGAGAAGAGAGTATTTTTGTGAATCATATTCATGCCACAATGGCATGTGGGCTGGAATAGGTAAATAAAACTTATCCAATTGAAATTTTGTGCTGCGCAAAATGTTAGAGAGTTTTATTTAGAATCTAGGCCTAATTAGCTATTGTTAAAAAGAATACTAGGGGTTGCACAGACCGGTAATATTTATTGTGAATGGTGTCTTGGGCAAAGTCTATACTTTTCATCTTCAATTCTTCTATGACTTCTCATCTCCTTCAATCTATCGGTGTATTTTCTATTCTTTTTTATTTTAAGGACTTTTAGTTGTATTTATCATTTCTCAATTGTACTTTATATTCTCAGTGATCATGATACATATTCTCAATAAATTCCACTTTAATTTCTTTTGTTGGCCAATAAGTTGTGATTTTAGATGTGAACGTAAAATTTGTTGGAATCAAATATCCATTTGATAATGCCTTATGGCTTTGCACGGTTTCCTTGATGAAATTTATGTGGAGAGATGAAATAGAATGTGGTTTTATCTTGATTTTAGCTTACACAAAAGTTGTTGGGATGATACTAGATAGGAGTGTATATTTACGTATTCTTGTTGTCTAAATTGAGAGAGCATGCGATGGAGGAGAAAATATGAAAAGTTCTTCAGAAATTTGCTAAAAGTTACTCCAAGCAATCATCAGTTATTTGGTTCAATAGGTTGTTAAGCTCTTTTTTATGATGTTTGGTCTAGTTCATAAGTCAAGAAATGCTTCACTATATATTTACTTTAATCTCGGTCTATTTCTTGATTGTGATGTCTTTTCTTTTGATAAACTATTAAATTATTTGGTGGTCTCTCTTTGTGTATGAACTGCTCAACCTCGACTGACACGACCACTTTCAAAATTATCTTTCTTGACTTTACTATTAAATTTTCTCCCTCACATTGAGAAATCTAATGAAATAGAAAATAAATTTGACTTCAATGAGCTTGTCATAATTAGTGGGGTTGATTCCAAGATAAATGCTCATCGTCTTGCTATTAATTTCAGTAGAATAAGGCAACTTATAGTAGTTGATCTTGCTGCAATAGTACAAGAGTAGAAAGTATTAGAATTAAGAAGTGCATATTAGGTGAAGTTTCAAGTTGTGCAGCCTATTGGTTACACACCCTATGGTGTCATTTAGATGACAGATTTGGTTGCACGTTGCCATAGATTACATCATGATTTAAGTAATGCATTAGTGTATAACATTCTTTTGAACAACTGTGTGGCTATAGGACAAGTTATAAATGAACTTAATTTGATATTGCTGGTGAGTTTTTCTGCAAATAAAGAAAAATATAGTTGTAATTGGTTGATATAAATTTCAATGAAGAGATTTAGCGGAGATAGAGATTCTAAAACTGTTTATCAGTACTTAAAGGTGGGTAGTTTTAGCTTTGATAAGTTTGAGCATGTTCATGAGTATCATTTGTATCATATTTTAAACGCTTTCAAAGCTTTTCTTATTCCTAATAGTACTCTTGATGATATTCTTAGTATTCCATTATTTGATACTAATACCTATATTTTGGCCTATTATATGAGTATATCACTGATATACAAGGAACTAGTCTAAGAAAGAATGGGGTAAGAGGGCATTGTGGATCATCTTAACTATATCCACAAGTTTCAGAGTCTGTCATTTAATAGAGAAGGAATTAGTGCTAAGAAAAAATGAACTAAGAAGGGCATTGCAGATCATCTTATCTACATTCATGAGTTGCAGTTAGTAAATATGATAGGGGTTCCTAATGTTGATGTCAATAATGCTTCTACGCTTAAAACTATGATACATGGATGTTTGAGAGACATTATTAGGTGGTTTACTCTTGGACACTTTTCAAATTATTATGCATCTTTATCATGTTATCTTCCACAAAATGAGTATTGTTCAGAAGCTAAGCAAGATGATGAAGATAATTTTGTAACCCTCCAACCTGCCAATTGAATAATGATATTATTTCTAAATGTTTTCACCAGTTGCAATCAAGGATTTTATGATACTCCAGGTTGTCAGATGTCTGACATGAATCTTGAGGACAAGGTTCTTCTGGGGCCAAAAGTATTGTTGTGAACCATGCTCACACCACAAGGGCATATGGGCTGGAATGGATAAATAAAATTTATCCAATTAAGACTATTAGGCTGCGTAAAATATTAAAGAATTTTATTTGGTATCTAGGTTCAATTAGATATTGTTAAAAATAAAAAGTGATTACTGAGACCGATTATGCGTATTGTAAATTGTGCCTCAAAAAAATCTATGTTTCTCATCTCCAATTTTTTGTGGCTTCTTATTCCCTTCTATCTATGTATTTTCTGTTCTTCTTGCTCTTAAATACCTTTAGTTGTTATTTCTTATTTCTTAATTATACTTCATATTCTCAGTGATTGTAATACATATTATCATTTTGTTTGTAATTTGAGTAGTTACAAAAAAATATTTCAAAAAAAAATCCTTACATAAAGAAGAAACAAGGAAAATTATTTACATTTATTGGAAAAAACTGGCGTTTTGATCGAAAGGTGGTGGGACTATATGTATAAAGCATAAATAGGCATGACACGTGATCTAATTAGTTTAAAATACATAGAAGATTGAGTATGTTGTAGGTAGATGTCGAAGGTAAAACATACGCTACACTCTGAAGGAGTAAGACCAAATCAAAATATAACACTCGAATGAAAGACAAGCATACAATATCAACTATTACAAATCTAATCCTAAGACAATAGCGAACCTTAATTACTTATTTAGCATTAAATTTATTTATTTTTCATTCAATGTAAATTAAGAGGAAATGATTTTTGGGTCATTAAAACTTGAAATCTCAGCCATATAAATAAAACTTGATCTTTACATCGAAAGACATCAAATTCTAAGGTTAACATTTTTTCTATATGTTGCACCAAAATATCAAGATCTTTATTATTGTTTGATCATTTTTGTATTGCCCTTCACACAGAAGGTCATATCAGAGAAGTCTTTGTTAAGGATAAATTTAAATTCTGATACAAACATGAATAACACTTAACCCTCAAGGCCTTTCACCCGAAGTCAAGAAAAGGACCTCAAGAACTGACAAGTCATATTTATGCAAGGAGGAGCTTTGAAAGCGCTTGTACTAACTCAAAAGAAAGTCTACAATGTATAGGAGGTCTAAAAAAGTGAAGAGGTTGTGAAAGAGGTCATTCTGCCTAATTTGGTGATAGCCCGTGGACATTGGAACATCACTACTGATTTGGGTGATGAAAAACATGAGTTTAGGGACACTAAGCTTAGGTAAGGAAAGTTTGCTGATGCAAGGGACACGCTTGGAAAAGGCTAGAGCAGTTTAGCGATGCTGGCTTCACCTCAGTGATAGATCATGACCTATAGGCCTTATTTTTAATCAAACCATTTTCGGTCTTTAGTTGTAAAGGCATACACTATAAATACTTTTCTTAGTTATTTTATTTACCAAATTTCTGTGAATATTGATGGTATTATTCTTAATTTTAGCTTAAGAGTGTTAGTAATCGTTTAGCTAATCTTTTCGTTAATCATTTAGTTAGCAATTAGGTGAATAATTGATGAGTTGATTCTCTTAGTTTCTCTTGCTAACTTCTTTGCTTAAATTAATCATCGAATTTCTCACTTGTGGAATCATTTGGTTGCCCATTCATTAATTTGAGTTGAATCTTTGTTTGTTGCTTGAACTCAATTGAGAGGTGAGGGTGAAAGCCTCTTGTTTCTCATAAGTTGTAGAAATTGATTGTGACCCACATATATATTCGTATTTAAACTTCTGTAATTTTTGTTTGTTTCTTTAATTCTGCATTTATATTCAAATATTTGAACTTGAATCATATCATTTGGTATTTCATCTTAGGCTATAGATTCATTTCTACAAATCTCAATCCTAGGTTTGAACTTAAAACTAAAAAAAAAGTGTTGATTTTGTGTTTGTTTGAGTTTGATCCTAGATTCCTATTACTCTAGTATCATAGTGTTTGGATCTGAGTGTTGAGTTAATTTGGAGAAAATTCAAATTTTTGCCATTGTTGAACTTGAAGTGGGTTTAATTTTCTAGAAGAATTGACTTGAAATTGGAATTCCAAATATAGTGGGCTTTGTTTGTGATATCGAGAGAAACTTAGATCTAAGATTTGAGGTGGATCTAAATTAATTGAAGAAGTTGATATTCTTGAATGTTCATAGTATTCTTCATGATTTTCATATCTTGTTGAAGAAGAACACTCAAAAAAGCTTTATTTGATTCAAAATCAGAAAAAATGTGGTGTACTTATTTGAACAAAATGAAAGTACGAAGGGCCCACAAGAAAGGACAAATTTGAAGGCTATATGTGAGCTCACAACAATGTTTAGCGTATCAATCCACCTATCACCAAAGTCTAGGGCGAGGCACCAAAGTATAGGTTGTTATCTCCAAATCAACCGAACGTACTTCGTACTTTGGCAAAATGGAGGTGAGTTTGGTGATTTGCCACTCATTTTGGCGAACCCTTCCAACTTTGATGACATCAAGCAAAAGTTTGGTGAACCTCAAGTGTTTCGGGCATCAAGAATCATACTTCTTCAACTAAACTTAGGTTCTAATCTGTTATGTCGTTCTCTTGATTCTATATAACTTCTAGTCTCTTAAAATAACTTATCAACTAGTAATCTACTTACTTAGTTGTTAATTAGTTCTTGGCTCCGTAATTTCGTTCTTGCTATTTTTGTTCTAGCTTTTCTTGTTTTGTCTACTCATTGTAACTTCTTGGATCCTATCATTTAAATTTGAGTCGATCGTTGTTTTGAGTCAAACATGAATCCATTCCACTATAAGAAATCAGAAACCTTGAATGGATTGAGTAGCTAGTTTCAATAGCAACCTCGAGAGGATGCTATAGAAGGCTAGTTGAGAGTTTACATTTGATTGACATAAGGTTCTTACTATTAACATTGTTCGTTGAGTTTCATAGGTACCATATCACATCTATGTAGTGGAAATCAAACCAAGGAAATTTTGATAAACCTCATAAAATATATGGTCAATATAGCAAAATAATAGGCGGACATAAACAGAAGAATGAGCAGTGTAGAGGATAGGTTAAGGGGAGTTGAAGTTTCTAGTCAGAAGAGTAACACCTCAAGCCCTTGGGAATAAAGAAGAAATAAGAAACCTAGAGCTATCACTCTCGGGACAAGCCCATAATCTATCTAGCACTTCACTCGAATGCCCAAACTACCAAAAACCTACATTCTATCTGCATAGCCCGCCCAACTATCCAGACCAAGCTACCCCATATCCCAATGTACAACTATACCAACCACTATAATAGAACTATTCTTTTATGGCACACCAAGTTTAAAACTAACCTCCACCCTGTAATACATCCAAAGAATTTTTGTATGGTGCTTATGTGTCACCCCCGCATCACTCTCTAAAAGCACTCAAACAATAATACTGCTATAAAAATCCTTTTTATACTGAGTGGATTGAAGAAGTCTATAACAATGAGTTTTGGAAGCACAGAGGAAGGGACAGATATGGAGTTCTAAGGGTTGGAGTCTAACCTCAAGGCTTTGGATAGAACTAAGTGTCAGAAGGGTAAAAAGATGAAGATAGAGTTGAAAGAAGCTTTGGACAAGACCAATTGTCGGAAGGGTAAGAGGATGAAGATAGAGTTGATAGGTATAAGAATAGAGGTGATAGGTATTAGGATAGAGAAGATAAGAATGGTAATCCAAGAGAACAAGACCAGGACTCAAACACAATCAATGTGATACTTTTAAGGTTCAAAAGAAGTAGTGTCTCGGCAGATTTTCTAGAATGGAAGTGCAAAGTGGGACAATCTTTCTCACCAATAATATCTCTAAGGCTTTAAAAACAACATATGCCCTTACTCTATTTGAGGGTTATGCTTCTAGTTAATGGGAATCAAAGAGGCGAGAAAGACAAAATCATCATATATGAGTTACCTACATGGCAAAAGTTCATTGATCTAATGGAGTGTTGATACTTAACCCCAAATTACTACCAAGAGGCACTCAAGAAAGTATATATATTGAGACAAGGCACCAAGAGTGTTAAAGAATCCTATAATGAGTTCGAGAATTTGAGAATAAAATCAAAGATTGAAGAATATACGCAAAACATGGTGATAAGATTTGTGGATAATTTGAGGTAAGAAATTTTAAAGCCCTTGAGGCACTATGAAAGCCTTAAGGCGACTTTCCATGATGCTGCAAAGATCGAGGAAGATTGGAAAGATGAAAAATCCTCCAAGGCTAAAAGTTCTTCAACTTCTTCATGGAGTAAATACAATGATACGTGGAAGTCCTCCACTTAGATAGAAATTCAAGGGTCGTGATCATTCCACTCAACTAAAGACCAAACAAATCCCAATGGTTGACAAGCCAAAGAAGGTAACTTTGTGAAGCCCAAGTCCTTAAACCTCTATAATTTAATATTGTAGATGCCAAGAGAGGGGGAACATCGCAAGTGAGTGCCCTAATAGGAGAACTATTCTGGATTTTTAGGATGGGTATCAATTTGAGAAAGATATAGAGAGTGATAGAGAAAAAAGTAAGGATAAGAGAGAGATCTCAGAGGATTATGGAGAAAGGCTAGAAGAGAGAGTGAATTTTGACCTTTGAAAAAAAAGACAAATAATTAAAGGTGAATGTTAATGTAACTCCCCAAAATTTGGTTTCCCGGGATGCCACACGGTGCTCTAAACTACAAGTAGTCCTGAGCTAACCCTGGATGTATTCTACTAAATACAAATCTCAAATAGGGGAATACGAATGTAAAATCATAATAAATACGGAAAACTGTATGAATTATCTGAGTATATCTAAAAATACTAATCTTATCAGTCTGATAAAGCAAATACTGAAAATCTGAATACTGCAACTAAAATCTAAAATTGAATCTAGTAGTCCTACAAGCCTCTACTGACTGAATCTAGAGAGTCACTGGGACAGGCCCCAACTAACTCAAAATGTCTGAAATGAATACTGAATCAGCTACTAATAAATTTAAAATCTAAGTAGCTAAGTCCCCGAACTATGAGGACTCACTAACTGCAGATATGTAGATGAGATGCTCGAAAATCACTCACGCTACTGAGACTGAGCATCTGAACTTACATTATGAGACAATGTAGCGCATAGACATATATGTGGGTTAGTACTTTGGGAATGTACTGAGCATATAGGGGTGAATGCAATAAATAAGCAATATCATCACAATTTATAAAATCATGCATGCTAAATGTAAATGACTCACAAAGGCTGGAGTAATCTGAAAACTGAAGATCATAAATCATGAACAATAAAGCATATAGTATAAATCTTGTGAGCCATTACACTTATTTCTGAAATCCGTATTCTGTTCTTATTCTCAAATCATACAGGCTAAGTGAAATCTGTAAGTCTGTATCTAAAGGCTTATGTAAAGCAATATTTTAAACTCAGGAACTTTAAAGTTGTAGAGAAGATACTTTATCTTAAGGGTTTAGAAATCTAAAAACTTATTCTACATAGGAGATTTTTCTAATCGACGTAAACCATGTAAGCATTCATAGAGTCCAATGTTCTTGTTTCCCCTAAGGAGAAGTCCTCATGTTGGGGAGAAGAGTCATACTCTTTCCAGGGAGTATAACCTATTGAGTGATCACATATCTATCATCCACGTGAAAGTGGGAACAATCTAAATCCTATGTTGGCACGTAGTTCTGGGGTATGAAACCATAGTAACGTACCCATCTCGGTGCTAAATACTACTTTCATTAAATCTGTATGCTCATTCTGATGAAAATGTACTTCTCAAATAGTATAATAGTTTATAATGAAAACCATTTGTATATCTATAAAGCTAAATCTGTAAAGTAGATTTCTTATCTAATCTCAGACCAAAAGGTCAAATCTTATCAATAATCTGAAAAGAATCTAGTCATAAGTTGCTCATAGCACAACAAATTTTAAAATAACAATCTTTAATTAGGGCTTGATGACCCATGCATCAATTTCATATTAAAACATCATAATATTCTTGCTTGGTAATGTAAACATTGATAAATTAATCCAAAATCTGAAAATTTCTGCAATATGCATGTAAATATGAACATAATCATGTAATTCAACTTCTAAATCACTGGAAATCTCATAATATCATAAATAGCAATATTGGGTATAAACCCTAACTTTAATTTCATGGGAAATCACATAAAATTTAGTAAATTTATAATTAAAATAAGTTTTGGGCACAAAGACAAAAGGATTGTGCTTGTTCATAACCCCGCATACCTCAATTGATGAACTAGATGCTAAGGCTTGAATCTTGGATCCCTATTGATGCTTTTAAAGTTGAATTCTTGGAGTTCTTGAGTTGGAAATCCTTAGTCTTGAATCACCTTGGAGAATTAGTTGGGGAATTGAATTTCTTGGGGGGAAAGCTTTGATGATCTAGGATTTTGTTTTGAGAGAAAATTGATGAAATAAGCATAAAGTGCTTTGGAATATGCTTAATTCATTGTCTAAGACGGATTGGGGCCTTAGGGAATGACCAAAATACCCTTATTAAACTTTAAATCGAAACAGGAAAATGACCAAAATCCTGAATTACTAGGCCACCGCAACGCACCACTATCGCGGTGGATCATTGGAAAAGGACAAGTGGGAACTGACCGTTCACCGCGATGCCCCTTTGAATTACCATTTTGGCCACTGTCGCGACATGTTAATATCGCATAGTATCACTGAACATTGCCAAATATAAAATCGGACTCCTCCGCGATGTGCCATGATCGCAGAGTCTCACTGAAATTTGACAATTGTGATTTTACACGTCTCCGCGATGCGCTACGGGCCCAAATCATGGTGTTTTACGACTGAAACTTAAAATAGCCATAACTTCTTGCTCAGTTATCGGATTTAGGCGAATCTTATATTATTGGAAAGATAATTTAATTTCCTACACATTGGGGGGTTAAATTTAGAAAATTCTATATGTATGAAAAGTAATTCTCTTGAATCTAATGCTTGACATTCTCAACATTGAATTGAACTAGGAAAAGTACGGGGTGTTACAGTTAACCTCTCTATGTCATGACCAAATTTATGAGTCATGATGACACCTACCATATCCCGCCAGCTGATAAGTCAAACTATAGTCTGGGGCTATAAATAATGTGCTAATTGGTGGAAAATGGCTAAGAGGCCGAAAATCAACAATTTAATGCTTGTAATAATGAAAAGATAATAAATATAGTGTAAGGATATATAAAAATATAAAAACCACACCACGACCTAGTAGAGTCAGTATAAGAGCCACTATAAATACACCATAAGTCCTGGAATAGCCAAATACAATAATTCTTGGAAACAAAAGACTAGATATAGATAAATAGAAGGAAAAAGGGGAACTCCGACTAATCTCTGAAATCAACCCTACACGAACGCTGAATTAGTGGTGGCAACTAATACTCGGACCTGCACCAAAAAGGTATAGAAGTGTAGTATGAGTACCAAAATCATGGGTTTGACTGAGCTAAATCATAATATAAATACGATAAAATGCAATATAAAGTAAGCTAAGTCAAGGCAAAATGGCAAACCTAGAGATATCTCCAACATTGTTGTGCATAAATAAATCAATAAATCCAAAATAATAACATAAAGATTGAAAGATTACATCTACCAAATTGGCCCTCATAAGCCAATTAGTGCGAAAAAGTAAATAACTCAACGCAAGCCCCTATAAGCCTGAAGGATACAATCAAGAACCAATTTGTACCATGTCACAGCATAAATACCTCTTAATGTCGGACTCAGACTGGAACTCATATCATTAGTATCATAATCAGTTGTCGGACTTGAATCGGTGCTCATATTATCAATATCATAATTAGCTGTCAGACTTGAACTAATGCTCATATCAATAGTATCATAATAAATTATCAGACTTGAAGCTATGATCATATCAAAAATATTATAATAAATTATCGAACTTAAACTAGTGCTCATATCAATAATAATTGCTTATCAGATCTTACCATAAGTAGAATCAACTCCCAAAATTAAACCATCACGATTGTTAAGTATCTAATTTTATCAAATCTCATAGTAAGCATTTCAAAATGTAAAATAAGCGCATAAAAGTCTACCAAAACTAGCTTAAATCTTGGCCTAAGGTAGGCTGTATGGGCCCACTTCTAATCCCCAAAATCCATTATAAGGTAAATTCTACTTCGAACTAAGTCAATTACGCTTAAATTACGATTTTAAAAAATCCTAAAAAATACAACTAACCCCAAATATTAACGATAATACCACCGACATCTAAATCCCATCTCAAATCTAGCATAATATGTTATACCACAAAATAGGTCAATCTTTGAAGAGGGTAAACCTAGCCTAACTGGATGTCGAACAAAAGCCCGGAGAATCCGCTAAACCAATGATTTCCCTTTCAAGAAGCTTCCACAAAATGTCACACTATCAAAATCACAATCTACTCATCAAAATGAGAACAAAGATATCCTTATTGTACTATTGTGCTTCGAATTAAAAAATACGTAAAATCCCAAGTGGGACCCATTAACGCAATCGCACATTCAAAATCAACACAACGTCCCACTATGCTCAAGGAACATTTATCATTAAAATGGGTGAATTCCAAGCTCTAATAGTGCTAAAATCAAGCCACCAAGGTTTTAGGAATTTTTTAAAAAAGAGGAAGGATTCAATCCTAAAATCGATGAAAGCTTACCTCAAAATTGAAGAAGAAACACGTAAATAATCTCAACCCAAGGTCCAAAATCACCCACAAATATTTTTCCCAAGCTTTACCACACTTTAGGGTTCCAATATCTAGGGGATGAATGAAGAATGGTGAAAAATGGGCTAAGTGGGGTATTTATACCCTTCTCTGGTCCACGAGTGCCGCTAAGCGGACATTGGGCCGCTTTAGCGGTCACTGCTAAAGTGCCTGGGCATCAATAAAGTGGTACCCGTCCCCACAAGCCAGTCTGCTAAAGTAGATCATAAGGCGCTAAAGCGCCAGGTGCTGCTAAAGTAGATCATAAGGCGCTAAAGCGCCAGGTGCTGCTAAAGCTGTATCCATTGGCTAAGCTAAGGCCACTAATGCACCCGAACGACCACTTTAGAGATCACACTAGATATCAGGAATCAGTTGGAGACTTAAAATTTTTTTGAGTCTCCGCCAACCCCTTGGGATGCATCTGGAATTCTATATACGCAAAATCACTATGCTACTCAAATTCGACGTTCCAGACTCAATAGCGCAGTCAAAATTTACCACTACTAAAAATAGGCCAAAAAAAATGGTCAGCATCGCTTTTTTGGCCAAAATTGATGGAAAAATGATGTTTTCACTTGCATCGCAAAAAGTTCGTTGTTTTTTGAAAATGACAACATGCGTTGTTTTTTTTTACGATGGACAGTGTCTCTTTTTGAAAAAAAAAAAAGTTTATTTAGTTATTTTTAGAAAAAGCAACATTGTGCATCGTTTTTTGGTTATCATGTGAAGAACACATAATGAACAAAAATCGACGGACATTGTCATTTTATTGAAGAAAAAAACTCCTGAAAAAATGCACTGTCCGTCGTATTTTGAGAAAAATAAAAAAAATTCTAGAAAAAGCAACGTTGATCGTCGCTTTTTGTTCTTCATAATGAAGACAAAAAACGACGGACAACGTCACATTTTTAAAAATTTATTTTTAAAAAATTTAGAAAAGCGATGGACAACATCACATTTTTGAAAATTTATTTTAAAAAGTTTCAGAAAAGCGACCGACAAAAAGGACCCTGTCCGTCGCTTTTCTGCATCCCACCTGCCAAATAAAAATGCAATTCAATATATACAGCTTCATGCAACACACATTTTAAAAATAACCATACAACGCACTACATTGTCAAAATATTTAAGCAATTCAAATCAACAACACTTAAGCAATCAAATTCAAAATCCAAAACATTTAATAATTAATCCAATAACAACCAAAACACTTAAATAATCCTAAAGGTTTTTCATTAGAGTCTATAGGCGTCCTAGATTTCTTAGATTTTTTCTTAGCAGTTGACTTCGAACTCTTATCAGGACGAGGTCGATCACTGTCACCACTTGATGTCATCAGTGTGCAAGTTTACATCAAAGCATATAAAAATCAAGTCATTAGTTCATATTTCACGTGACTACACTTAACTATTTTCAAGTTACTAGTACACATTTCAAGTCACTACACTCAAACCATTTTAAAATAGCTAATTGATATTTTATTTAACTATACTTAACCATTTTCAAGTAACTAATTCACATTTCAAGTGACTACACTTAACCATTTTTAAGTCACTACTACACACTTCAAGTCACTACACTTAACCATTTTCAAATAACTAATTCACATTGCAAGTCACTACATTTAAAATATTTTCAAGTTACTAGTACACATTTCAAATCCCTACACTTAACTATTTTCAATTAACTAATTCACAATTCAAGTCAATATACTTAATCATTTTCAAGTGACTATACTTTATTATTTAAAAGTTATTAGTACACATTTCAAGTAACCTCACTTAACCATTTTCAATTCACAAGTTCACAATTTCAAGTTGTTGACACCCAATTTTGACTCTCCTTTTCATAAAATTAATTTCTTGATGCTTTGGATTCTTGAATACTTTTCCAATATATTTTCCTTATTTTTTTTTTCACATTAATAGTTTGAAAATGATATGTTCTTATCTTTGCTTCTTATTAATTCACTCAAAAATAATAAATAAATACATTTTAAATTATCATTTCACCACTCTTTCTAAAACAAACAATATATATATGGCAGTGTATTAACATAATCTTTGCTATAGTATCATATTTTATACAAATTTACTCTATTTTTATTTTTATTATATATATATATATATATATTTATTTATTTATATATGCGTTAAATTAATGAACAAAATAAACATTGTTAAATTAGTTAAGTGAAATTGATTTGGAAGAATTAGATTAATTAACTTATCCAATTGGGCCATTTGCATTAATTAATTTCAACCTTTAAAATCTGACAAAACTAGCCCAAAATTTGTTCAGCCCAATAGCCAATTGGCCTAGCCCTTAAGCCATACCCAACCCGTCCCAAATCACGCTTTTCCCCTTTTTCTTTAACCCATACAATACAACAAATACGATAACAACCCCAGCAACAGAATCAACAATACAACACCGATATATCCCTAACAGCCTGTTTGCATGGTGATTTCCCATGATATGGTATGGTATGGTTATCATGGGAATTATGTTTATTTCCATGGTTTTCTAAAAATGGTGGTATGGTATGTTACTATTTCATAGTTTGATAACCATGGAATGAAGCAATTTATTAAATCACCAAATTGATGGTGTGCCATGATTTTTATTTTTCTTTTCCAACTATACCCTTATATAATTTTCTTTAATCCTATTTTATCCTTATAAACAAAATACATGCTAAGACTATGCATTTGTTAACAAGATCGAAGATTCCAAGACTTCCTGTTAGCAATATAAAAATTCAAAGAGTGAAAAAAATGATCACAGTTATTTAGTAGTAGTAGTTTTTAATGCCAATAAAAACTCAATTTGATAAAAAAAATTGAAAATTGAAATGGAGGAAAACAAAGTGAATGCACAAAAAACACATACATGGGAAGTGATTTTTGAACTATAAGATACATATACGAATACCAATTGTTTTATTGATTGGGAAGTACTTCTCGATTGCATTAGTTTGCGTTCTTCAAATCTTTGTTTAGTAAATACCCTTATGAATTTGACGTCTTAAAAGGATCGGGTAGCTATGAGAAGCATCAAGAAAGAAAAAACAACTGTTTACGCTAGCACTGATATAAATAAAAGAATTGATATCTCAAATATATTACAATTAGAGACATTTTAGTAAATTTACCTATTATGGATCTATTATTAAACCACAATAAACCATAAAGTCCATTCAAACATAATACTGTACCATACTATACTATACTATACCAAACCATTCTACACCATAACATACATTGGCAAACCACCATCCAAACAACCACCATCCAAACAGGCTGTAAATCTCCTCTTCAACACGTTGAAATTCAACCATAACCAAGCTCCCATCATTTCAAACAAGGCAAATCTGCAAATTTCTTGGCTTTTGCATACCTAACAGCTTCAATGGTCTTCTCCATCACTTCAAAGCTCTGACAATGAAGACTTTTTGCTTTTTTTCCCACTCTTTTTTTTAGTTTTTGAATTTTAAATTCTTAGCTTCTTGAAGAAGTTGTTGGAGCACGTTTTTTTTTTTTTTTTTTGCTTATAAATACAACCCTCTATTCATTCATTGAGAGGGGGGATTGATGGTTAGAAAAAAATTGAGGGATTCTTGAGCCCCATATTGCTTTGCTCCCTTAATTTTTCTTGCTCTATTTTCATAATTTACGATTACTCTCCTCCCGACCTTTGTTGCTTTTCATTACTCGAACTCGAAGTCGGTGGGAAATCATTGAGTTGAATCTCCGATGGAAAGCCTTAGTTTGCTGCCCCATGCAAGGTAAGTTCTATCCCGTCTTAAGTATATTATGTTTATTTTGATGATTCATTGATCGTTTGGGATTCGGCCGAGCATGAACATAAACATGAGATAACAGTATCTGATTATATGATTGTGTTCGCCATGTATTATTCTTATGAAATATCTTAGTTTGTTGTTTAGCTGGAATATTTTAAATATGAAGTTTCGATTGGAGTGGTCTGTTTTATTTTGCTTGGCTTTGAATGTAAATCTGAAGCAAATTGTATGCTGTGTAAGTAGTCGGGTTGTTAACTGTTGGTTTTGAAGATGAAAAAATATGAAACCATAATCTGTTTTGGCTTTCTGATTCACCCAAGTTGGTTTGCTGTGAATGCACATTCAAAACAGTTTGTATCGTGTAGTTGGTCGGGTTGTTAACTGATTAGCTTTGAAGATGGAAAATGTGAAACAATAATCTGTTTTGGCTTTCTGATTCACTCAACTTGATCACTGTGTGGGGTTTGTTTTTGCCTTTAAATGTGCAATAACCTATAGATTAGAGTAAACAATTTGGTTTGGAAGGTTGTGTCTGGTCGAAAATGTAGAGCATGTGATCCATTACGTAAAATCCATCCTCTTACTTCGTCTCTTATCTCTTTTCACCCCGTGTGTTCTTCTTTGGAGAGTGCATGATTTGTTTTGGCTTTAAATTAGACTGTTGTCGTTATTTACTTTTGGCAAATTGAGTTCAAGAACATCATGTTGCCTTGACTTTCCTTTGTTACAATGTACAGTTGCCTTACGTCTAAACGTACAAATTTGCTTTTCCGGTTCACTTGCATCATCTTTTCTTTCATTTCATTTAGATTTCATGAACATGTCATTTTTTGATGAATTTCGACCAAAATTTGAGTTTATATCGTAGACTCTGGAAAAAATAATTTTGTATGCGAACATGTTTTCTGTCAATGTACATTGCTTACTCCGTCTTAGTATTGTTGTTGATCACCTGCGAATCAAATATGGGATTGTCTCAAGTTTCTGTGGTTTCACTGTATGTGTCTGTTTCATATCTAAAATGCTCCATATTAAGGAATCCACTCCCTTTTGTTGTTAGTAATGAATACGATCTTGTGGAGACATGAAAGGCTATGCTTCATTAGGCACCTTGTTGGTGTGTCCTGTTACTTTCTTTGAATTAAGGAGCATAATCTGATTTTCCTCATTTATTACTACCACTTTTAGTCTCAAACTTCACTGTTTCTCTTTTTGTTTCTTTGTTTTTGTTGTTTGTTTTTCTGTAAAGTAAAGCAACAACAATGACATTCATGCCTAATATTCTGTAGTTGTAGTTTTGTACTTGTGTTTTTTTCTTTTTTAACTAACATTTTTAAAGTGTCCCAACTGGAAACATTCTGGGTCGTTTGGTAGAATGTATAAGAATAATGCAAAATATGGTGTATTAGTAATGCTTGTGTTAGTTATGTTTGCATTAGTTATGCTTGTATTTTTCTTATGGAGGGTTTGGTTTGATGTATTAAAAAAAACATGAATTACATAATTTCTAAATTTTTTCTTTTTTTTTTTTACATAATACCCTCAATATATATGTTGGAAAGGATGCGGACAATTTTCTGAGGGGTAATAAGGTCTTTAAGCATGTTAATGCATGCATTAGATCCATTGCATTACTAATGCCATGAATTTTGAGGTATTAGTAATACACATCTTAATACACATTACTTATACATAGGGTAAAAAGGTATACCAAACAAGGTACTACTAATACACATTAAACTAATGCATGCATTAACGTTTCAATACACTCTACCAAACGACCCCTCAATGATATACTAGCCTATTGCCTGGAGCCTTTTCCGTGCCTTAACTATTCTTCAACATCTATTTATAATTTTATGTCATAGTATCAAGAAATATTAACCAAGATGTAGAAAATTTTGTTTTGTCGACATAAGCCATAGACATCTCGATAGGACAGCATGTTCCTCTGAATATTTTTTACTGTCCAGTGAACCCCTTTTGTGTCCTACTTGTCATTTTTTGTAGAGTTGAGTTCTAGAAAGAGTACGTGAGTTGTCCCGTCTTGTTTTGTTCATCACATATTCCATCTCATATTATACCATATGGGCTATTTACAAGTGAATATGTAATGTATGTGGTTGGTTGATAATATGAGTTTAAAACACTGTCAGAATAGTATAAGAACATGAATGATTCACGAAAAAAGATTCTGGCTACACAGATCATCTGTTCGGTGAATCCTTGCCAACGTATTTATAGTTCGGATTGTCTAAAAAATCAGAAGATAACCCCTCTCTCTTACACATTCTTTATCCTTCTTTAAACGAAAGAGATGGAAATTGTGTCATTACCTAATTTTCTTCAGATTTAGTAAAGCTGGTTTCTTCCCTTATTCCTGTCATTTGTAATATCTGAACCTATTTGTATGTATCGGTTGATTGATTTTTTTGAACAATTTCATTAACTTACTAATCTAGTTTGTCTTGGCTGTTAAATATATTCAACAAAATGTTTGAGGTCGTTTCGATGTCGATTTGGTTGTTTTTTTCTCTTTTAGACGTGGTAAGGATGACTTGAATATGTATATGTTTGGCCTGCAAAATGTTGACTGCTTGATCTTATTACAGAAGGGTTCTTTAAAAGGTCTGAGATTTGACAAAAGCTTGCTTTCAGTCATGGAATGCTATAACATCTTCATTTGCTTGAACACGTAAATATGACTACGTGCTGGGTCAGATATATATTCTGATGTCGTTTCACTACAAGATCAACTTGCAAAATAACTTGAAATGTTGTGTCGTTTAAAGGAAACTACGAGATCATTAGAAGAAAGTTAAACGTGTGTCCATGGAGTTAAATCTGGATCATGTTTTAAACTTCTGTAGTATAGTTATATTTACAAAGATATTGAGTTAGTTGAAATTGTTGTGCTCACTTGATGGCTTTAAAGGATTCTATGAGCATGGATTGTATCTTTACCTAGACTAAGCATGTTGTGGGAGTTAAATGTTAGTTTCGAACTCATATGCGTTTGGATTTGTTGTAATGTGTGTAAAAGTGATATGTTAGATCTCTCTTGCCTAGAAATGGTCCTTTGCTAGGAGATTATGTTGCTGGTAGTTTGCTAATCGAGCCACCAATGTTTGACAAGATGTCTAAATAAAATTAAAATACCTACTATATTTTATCTTTGATGCCACCCTAAAATACAAGATACGACTCGCGTGTTTAGTTTTTTTGGTAAAGTAGGAATCACATCATGGGTTATTTTCTAACTATATAAAGAGATAATATTCAAGTTTCATATACGGAGTTTAACATCGCTTATAATATGTAATGGTTTGAGTAAATAATTTCAGTATGCAGGGCATGTCTAACCCAATGGTTTCTTTGATGGCCAATTTATTTCTTGTGTATGTCTTGTGTGATGAAAATTGACGTCCTTAAAGGTTTATGAATCTGATTTTGTGTGATGAAAATTGACGTCCTTAAAGGTTTATGAATCTGATTTCTCTCATCTGAAGGATCACTTCTCTTTACATTGTTCCAGTAACCAAATGTTATGGAGTTGGATTTTTCATTTGGCTGGTCAAAAACCTTAAGCAAAGAATAGTCTCCTGGTAGTTTAGTTTAGATAAAGCTGAGGCATATTTGTAGAGTAACTGAATGTTTAAAGCTCATTGTGACGTTGGTTTGAGTACCTTGAACATGGTAATAGCTTCTTATTTTTCCAATGCTCGTCCATATGGTTACAAGATCTCGGCAGCCATTAAATAGGCATGAAAACTGTTTTTTTTGAAAATATAATGAACAACATGTCAACATATTTTCGAGCAAAACTTATGTGCTAATGTTTGGACGTAAAATTTTTCTTGTGTGCTATGTACAGATTCATTTTGGTGGCTATAAGCTTAGCATTTTTCTGTGAAATTCGAAATCTGTTAAGATGACGCTGAAAATTACATCTATTTCATTTTTTCTTTTCTGAAGGGCATTAAGCTCGTAGAACTTGTGAGACTTCATCTTTTCCTTGGCTCTAAGTTGTGTATTCCGTCTAAGTTTAGTATAAAAAAGACGTTGGCCTGGTCATGAATGATTTCGTTCTTAAATCGGTTATCCGATTTTGTTCCCTTGTTTGTTTGCATTTTCTGTTTCCTCAAGGTCTTTGCTTATTTTTGTGTTTAAGTCTCTTAACTCATTCTTCATATTTTTGACATCTGGGATATCAAATTTCATTGTTAAAATAAGTTTTAAACTAGATGAATATGTTAGGATCAAATAACTATATAATTGAAGGTGGCAAAAGAAATTTTTGTTTTTTTATGTATTTGGATCAGTGATTCAATTTAAACACAATGTTGATGAACTTTTAGGGATATGCTTTGATTAGTTTTAGTGTCATATTTAGAAAGGGATTCAAGGTAATGAGGCATTTTGTGTCTACTCCCAGTGACTACCTTGGTTGTAAGATCGCTAAGTAATTACTCTATTTATCCAAAACAGCTAGACATGATACTTGGTATGGTTCATAGCTTTTCTTTGTGCATCAAGTGATCATAGGTCCCTCTTATGTCCTGGTATCTCCTCCTCGCTTATTTTTTAGTCATAAGTTTTAGTTTGGAAAAAATGGTCTTTACTAATGTATTTTTTTCTCTTATTAAGCTGATTTTATTATTCCATTTTTAACTACCTAATTGGCTACTAATCCTTATCCCTTTTCATTGTCTCATGCAAACTCTGGAGCGCATTTGGGGTCTCATGGCTTGACACCATCTCTGTCCAAATCAGAGAAGCAACGTAACAGATGCATTACGTATCTTCGTCTAGCAGTCTAATTCCTCATTCCCTTTTTCTTCAGGATAGTCATTTTTCTTTTGTAGAAAATCATTATTATTTTTGTTCAACATTTCTTACATTATTATTATTATTTGTGTTTTGTATGTTCTTGTTTGAATTAATGTGAATCTTTAATATGGTAGAAAATTTAATTATTTCTTCTTTAACTTAGCCTAATCACTAGGCTCCAGTATATAGTTTATATCATTAAAAGGTTAAAACTTGATAGGCAATGAAATATCTTTCAGAATAAATTACCTTATCTTTAGAATTAAAATTAGTTTTTCATTATTCACTAGTGTAGAATTAATAAAATATAGGTTTTGGCGGTAGGCGAATTTATCGTCGCTAAACTCGAAATTGGCCTTAATTATTTTAGATATGGTAAATCAATTCCGTTTTCATCAATCTTAAATAATATTTATAATTTTGCCAATTTGATTCCACAATGCCTTTTTTAGGATTTAAAATAGAGAAAATGGTCTATTATCCCCCAATTTTTAGTCGAAATTTCAACTACACACTCAACCTTTAAAGGTGATCTATTACCCCCATAAATTTATTTTTACTGAATTTATTACTCTTCAGTTGCTGACGTGTCAACGGACGTGACTACACCGCCCATGAGCGCGTCAGGTGAGTCCATTTCACTTAAAATTCTTTATTTTTTGATTTCCATGTCATTATTTTTAATAATATAATAAATGGTTTAATTATTATGTTTTCTTAATAAATTATAATTGCCACATCATGTCTTCTTCTTCTATTTTTTTAAAACAAAAATTCAAGAACTCATTAATGGAGTTCTTCATCTTTCTCATCTCCAAATTCTCATTAATGGTATTTTTTGATAATTTGAAAAATGTTATTACCGAAATCAAGAAACATTTGAACTAAGGAAATAATAAAATTTCTTCGATTAATGAATTCTTGAATGAGGAATATGAGGAACTCCGATTTTTCCAACTAACCCACTTATAATTTTCAACATAGCCCACGTATAATTTTCAACCCATTTCTTCAAATTTTTCTATTTTTGCTCAAGATTTGCCATTAATGGCGAGCTCAAAGCTTTGAATTTTCACAATGGGGAAGAATTCACCATTAATGGCGATCTTGAGCAAAAAGAGATGAAAAACTTTGAGGAGTATTTATCCGTCATTAATGGGTTGAAGAAGAACATACGTGTGTATGTGTGAGGAACATTTACACACTCATTAATCCGCCATTTCTTTCCCCAAGAATTCTATTTTTGATCCAAGAAGATGAAATTGGGTTGACGAAGAAAATGGAGCAAAATGGGAAAGGGAAAAAAAAAAAGAAATAATAATGTTAAATAATTAATCTTTTTGGAGTAAAAAAAGAAAAAATGACGTGGCCATGACGTGGCATGACGTAGCAGCGCGTGCATCACACCACATGCCAAAATGACTGGTTGTCAGTTTTCGAGGGGGTAATAATTCTCTTTTAAAATAGTTTTGGGGGGGTAATAATTCCACTTTAAAATAATTTAGGAGGGTCATAGGACCCCAACAAAGTATAAGTATGTAGTTGGAATTTGGGATAAAGGTTGGAGGGGCTTTTGACCATTTTCTCTTTAAAATAACAAAAAAAAAAGTTTTTTTAAATGAGTCTTTTTTCGTAATAAAAATTTCTGAAGTTATTGTAAACTTAAACAACTATATTTTTAGCTATTCATTTAGTGTAGAATAATTAACTCCATTTTTAGGAAAATTAGATTAAGAAAAAAAAGCAAAAGAGTCATCTCTTCTTGGAATAAAGATTTTTTTTTTACCTTATTTTATATATTGTTCATTTCTTTTATCAATTAAAGCGCTTTTGTGAAATCATTTGAAATAATTTCATCATTGTTAAAAGATTATTTCAGCAATGTTCGAAAAGTAGATATATGGCGAGGATGTTCTAAAATTTTTCTAATCATTTTTCTTATCAATAACTAGTGTATGTTACGTTTAGCAAGACATATGTATATTTTTTATGCTTTGCCTATATCCTTTTCTATTTGATTTCCTTATCTAATTTAAGTTTGGTCGGTTAACCGTAGTTAGTGGATCCTTTAGGTGCCTAATCCCTTCTCCTAATGATAATTAGAATTCTTACCTAGAATCGCTTAGGATGAGTAGAACTTAAAATAAAGTCTTTATTTTTTTTAAAACACACAGTTTATGATAGGTGTCCTAATTCACCGTAGAATTAATCAGGTGACGGCTTCCTTAATTCTAATTAGTGATTTTCAATATGTTGTACTTTGATTTGACCCGTGTTAAAATGGGGTATAACAGCTTGACAACTTCATTGGGGACTATTAGGTTCTTAACCATAACAAACTTAGGTTAATAATCTAGTCTTTTAATATCTGCTTATTTTATCTTATCTACTTGTGTTTTTCATGTTTGTATGATATAAACTGTTTATTTATTATTACTTTGTATGAATTATTTGTTACTGTTTTATATAAACTGTCATTTCGTTCATATTTTTTCCATTCGGGAAAATTGACACAATCATACGTACAGTGAGGTGTGTTTCGCGCACTCACAAGTTTCATTCAAATTCCAAATTTTAGGAGAGTTGGCGTATGCGCGGTGTATCTGGATCTTTTTTTGTGTGAGCGCGTAGCCTTCTCACTCGAGTTGTCCACTCAGAAACCTTGTGTCTAGCAAGCCAAATCATAGAAGTACTTAGGATAGAGCTTCCCTGAATATAGGCCATGCATGCATAAGCCTTAGGTGGTTGGGCCCATGGTGTCATTCCGCGAATTTAGAAAACATCCTTATGTCAAATGGGTTTACTACCCGACGACAACTACTCATATTATATGCATGTGATAATGATAAATGGATCCAAGCCTAATTCTGACACTGCGAGTTTGGAAAATATGTACTTATTTTATTGTATTTGCATTGTAGGATGAATTTGGTTCCCCAAGTCCCCAAAATTAGAATGGTCGAAGGTGTTCCACACAAGTTGAGGATATGGTGGGAAAATTGACTCGACGGAAAAATTGGCGATCACAAAAAAATTGGTGTGGTTCCCTACACTCTTCAAGATCTCCCCTGATAAGCATGTGGTTAGATCGTTGATTTCATTTTGGGACCCAGATCGGGTTGTCTTTACATTCACAAACCTTGAACTCACCCCCACATTAGAGTAAATCTATTACTTCACTAATTTGAAGTATCAAGAGAGAGTTCAGATCATCCCGCACAGTCAGTCAGGGAAGAAATTTCTTTGCTACTTGGGATTGAAGAACACTGATGAACTCTGTTGCTTAAAAAACAATTGGATTTCTTTGAATTATTCATACGAGAGATATGGACGTCAAGAATTCACTTGCACTTCTACCAATTGTCGGGTTAGACGTCCGATTGCATTTGTCGTTGCCTTGCCAGAGACTTTGGTATTTCCATAAGAATATGGAAAAATCAATACTTGCATATGTTATGTGGCTCGAGTACTTTTTAAAGGAGTTGATGGTGCAGAAATCACCTTGGTTCCTATGATCTTGGCAGAAATATTCCGCGCACTTGGAAATGTAAAAGAGGTGAAACAAACTTCTTTGAAGGTTGCAATCTTCTTATGCAGATATGGGCAACTGAGTTTTTCAACATATGTGACAACATGACCGATATAATGTTTAGTGCTTCACATGCAATTGAAACTTACAATGATAGGATGAGAAAATTCTTGTCCCCGATCAATACTGATGATTGGTTTGAGTTTTTAGCCTCCCGTACCAGTGACCAAATCCAATAGAAATACCCATTACTCTCATGTTCCACGGCTTACCTACGATGTATAGGACTTTATTATATTGAGCCTATCGGGTTGAGAGGTATACAACCATATGCTTCAATGTGCGTACTTCGACAGTTTGGTCAAACGCAAATCATCCCCCTCCGAGCAGATATGTGAGTTTCTGAAGTCCTCTTTGGACCAAACTTTAGAGTCCCTAGAGCAAGTCAAATTCTACATGAATGGAGTAACATTCTCATAATAGGTGTGAGACGCGGGCCAGCAGAGTAATCCAGAATATCAGGTATGGATTCGAGAATATCGTGGCAATATAGACTCCAGTCCAGAAGGTGACAAGGTTTTGAGGATATTGGGATGACTATTTGGATAAGGCATTCTCGTCTTGGAACCACAATGGTCACACCTAAAATGTGGGCTTAAATGGCCAACATAATGCAGTATTTACAAAATGCAGGAGCGGGGCCTAGCAATGTTAGAGCATCACTTTCACTTCCTCCATCGACATGATTAGTAGCAGGATCTAGGCCAAGTATTAGGATTGTCTTTGTACTTTTCATGTATTTTGAGTTTATTTCTTATCGTTGTTCTCAATTAGTATTTCAATGAAACTTGACTTTTTATTTCCAAACTCAAAGTTTGTCTCAAATTAAAGGCTTGGATCAATTTATCATAATCTCAATTATTTGACGCTTAGGCCCACCTCTTGGCTAAGAGAGGCCCCATGCATAATAGGATGCGATGCGTTTTTGATCATTGAAATCTTCTTTTTATTATGTGTTTTGTTTGCAACATTATGCATGCTTTTCTTTCTTTTCAACATTGTTTGCGAGTTATCTTATTTATGTAAATTATTTGACAATACTAATATATTTCTTTCTTTTGAAGGTTTTCTTTCTTTTAATTTATTCCCCAAAGGTTGATTTGTGTTGGGAACGAGCTAGCTAATCACCCATACTTTACGAGATCAAAAGCACGAGCAAATGCCAACATATGACTGTTTTAGGTACACCTGATGGTTTAGGACTTGTCATCATCCTAAGAGGTGAACCCGAAACTTCGGGGGAGAGGGATGCAATCCTCCATGAAGAACATATAGCTGGTATGATGCAACAAATAACCGACATGCAAAGTGAGATTAATTAACTTCGGACCCTTACCAAACTGTCTATTACCATGAATACTCCACTTCCTGAACATGGAACAAATACTGCTATTCCATCTTCTTTTCCACCTGTTTATTCTCCCGCCTCCCAACACTTCCCACTAAATCCTTCACTCCACCAAAACAACCCAAATTCTACCAAATCTCCCATTAACCCACAAGAAAACAACACGCAACAAGTGGACTTCCAACAAACAAATCCATTACCCTTCACCACCCTATATGTTCCTTAAGCTTCACTTACCCAAACTTTGTTCACCTAAGCTCCATATACCTAAAATATCCACTTATCCAAACTACCCCAGTTATCCAATACCACCAAGAGGCCCCACATATATCGGTGGCACATGTTTCAATTTCTAACACGCAATATGTGCCACAAGTATATGTAGCGGGAGCTCAACCTTTCACTATCCTAGTACCAACCACGCAAGAAGTTGATCCTTATGAGAAGATGGAAAGGGAGGCAAGGTCCAAAGTAGATGAAAGTGTAGCAAAGGAAATTCTTAGTTTAAAGGAAACATTTAGAAGCATCCAACAACATAAAGGATGCGAAGAGCTCAAGTATGAAGATTTATGTGTTCATCCAGATGTTGAGTTTCCTGTAGGGTATAAGGTGTCGAAGTTTGATATGTTTGATGGAAAAGGAAATCCTCGAACTCATTTAAGGTCATATTGTGACAAACTAGTTGGAGTAGGGAAGGATGAGGCCATTAGGATGAAGTTGTTTATAAGGAGCTTAACAGGAGAGGCTCTAGATTGGTACACGAGCTAAGACCTACAGAAATGGTGTGGCTGGAATGCCATGGCGTAAGAATTTATGGATAGGTTCAGGTTTAACACTGAAGTCACCCCAGATAGGTTCCACTTGATGAATATGGAGAAGAAATCGATAGATTCTTTCAAAGAATATACCATGCAATAGAGAGTAGATGCCGCAAAAGTTCAACCTTCGATGGCAGAAAGCGAGATGACTTCTCTTTTTGTGTAGTCTCAAAAAGATGCAGCGTATTACAACAAGCTGATAATCGTGGTTGTACAGAAGTTTTCTGAGGTTGTTAGGATAAGAGAATTTGTTAAAAGAGGCATTAAAACTAGGAGATTCACTAATTTGGCAGCTTTACAAGCAACAAGTAAAGCAATGCAGTCTGATTCAATTGGGGGAGCGAACAAAAAGAAGAAGATAGAGTCTTTGTGTTATGACCATTTAAGAAAAAGACCAGACCAAATGTTAACATACTAAAATCCACTACCTTTTCCCTCCTATTATAACCAATATACCCAAGCTCCTCACCTATATTACCAACCTTTATCGCCCCATATCTAATTTATGCCATCCAGCCAACGTATTGTCCACCACGAGCACCAGCCTATCAAAACCCACCACAATATCAACCTACCTATCCTCCTCAAACATACTACCAACCACTAAATCGTCCTTTAAATTCACCCAGACCTTGTTCGAAATATGAAAAAAGGACAACCAAAACCTATACACCTCTAGTTGAAATCTTATCCCAACTGTATGAAAGATTGAGAACTGCAGGAGTAATCCAGCTAATCCAAGATAGAATTCCCAATCCCTATCCTGGATGGTACAATGGGACAAAGCATTGTGCTTATCACTCTAGGGTTGCTGGCATGACACTGAAAATTGTCTTACTCTCAAGGATAAGATTGAGGCACTAATCAAGGAAGGAGTTATTCAGCTCAAAGAAGCTCTCCCCAATATGAACAACAATCTATTGCCAAATCATGGGGGTGCCCATATAAACACGATCACCACCGATGAAGGATATAATTTGGAAAAAACTCTTGTATCGGTCAATGATAAGAAAAAGGTTGAAACATCATCTTTTGTTGCGCCTATAATTACAGTCGAGGTGCGAGCGCCAATTGAAGTAGAACTTTTTGTTCCCAAGCCTACAATCACAGCTTTAGTTGCTCAGACACCTTCATTAGATGCCAAAATAGTTCCTTGGAATTACTTGACTGATGCATGGGAAAAAGAAATATAAAATTAGTTGTAGAAGCCGCTGCTGCGGGAATGACAAGATTCGGGCATTGTTATTCCCCTGAAGGAGTTGTGTAAGGAGTTTCTAATAAAGAGAACAGTCAGAAGAAAGTCGTGACAGAGTCCGAGGTAGAGGATTTTTAGAGAAAAATACCGACTAAGGAGTATTCTGTTGTAGAGAAGCTGAAGAAAACTCTTGCCCAAATCTCATTGTTGTCATTATTGGTGAATTCTGCAACTCATAGGAGTGCTCTGGTAAAGGTGTTGAATAAAGCTTATGTGCCAACTGATATAACTAGCGAGAATCTTTCAGCTCTGGTGGTACAAGTTCTAGAAGCTAATACAATCTCTTTTTATGAAGATGAGTTACCGCCAGAGGGCTTGGGGCATACTAGAGTATTTAATATCACTGTTAGGTGTAGGAATAAGTTTGTTTCTAAAGTTCTCATTGGCAATGGCTCAATGTTAATATTTGTCCTCTTACTACCCTTTGAGCTTTGGGAATTGACATTCGAAAAGTTTGTGAAAGTAATGTGAGGGTTAAAAGCTTTGATGGGACTCAAAGAGGAGTTTTTGGAGAAATTAATTTAGTGTTACAAATTAGACCTTTGGATTTTACGGTAGAATTCCAAGTGTTGGACATTTCTACTAGCTACAATTTGTTGCTCGGAAGACCATGGGTTCATAGTGTTGGCGCAGTCCCTTCTACCCTACACCAAACTTTGAAATTTGTTTGGGATCATTATGAGATTATGGTTCATGGAGAGAAAAGTAGTTCTATCTACCAGGAGAACTCAGTCCCTATTATCGAGTGAGTTAAACACCTGGATGGATCCATTTTTCATGTTAAGGAGATCACGTGTACTGCTCAGGTAAAAAGGTTAAAGTTTCCACGAGCACTTATGATAGTGGCCTTGGAAATGTTGAAAAATGGTTTTGTGCCTAGTCAAGGTCTTGGTGTGAACTTGTATGGAATACTAGAGCCAATTCAATTGTTCGGACAAAAGAGAACCTTTGGTCTTGGATATGAGCCCCCTCCCGAAGAAGTCTCATTGGCTAATCTCAAAAGGAAAGGTAACATTCTCCTGCCAAAGCCTGGCCCTCTCCTAGATAAGTCATTTTCCAAAACGTTTGTTGCTCAAGTATCGAAGGAAGATGCTGAAGAAGACCTCATAGAAGGACTCAAAAACTTGTTCATTACTGAAGAAGAAGTTGAGTGCAATGTGATTTTGGAGGATTACATCGAGGCCCTGACTATATGAGATACTGAGCCTGGAGATGCCTTGAACAATTGGACTTGTACCCCTTCCCCGGTTCTCCAGGAATCTTGGTAGTATACAACATGATTCAAAATTGAGGCCTAGATCATGTTTATGAATTTATGTGTTTTGCCTCCATTTTTGAAAGCTTAAATGCCTAATCCAAACTATGTTTTGTTGTTTTTATTTCAAATCATCTTTATTAATTTATTTCCTTTCCCCCCTTTTTAGCAAGCAACCTAACAAATTTGCCAATACTATGAATGTGACATATAATGAAACAAGCGAAACAATTCCAAATAGCGAACAAGACTTTGCGAAATATGAAGAAGATCCTTTGTCAAAAAAGTTGACTAAAGAATTTAAACATTTTGAAAATAAGGCAAAATTGAATTTGGATGAAACTGAGACGATAAACTTGGGGAGTTCAGAAATCATAGGAGAAACATGAATTAGCGTTCATTTGACTCCGTGCCAAAGGAAAGAATTGATTGATCTCTTGATGAAATATATAGATGTGTTCGCATGGTCCTATGTTTCTCATAGGTTGCCAAATGATCGATCTTGTCCTCCTGTAAAGCAGAAACCGAGAAAGATAAAGCCCGATTTGAGTTTGAAAGTCAAAGAGGAAGTGTCAAGCAATTTGATGCCAATTTCATTTGAGTCACGAAATATCCCACTTGGTTAGCCAACATTGTACCCCCATGCCAAAGAAGGACGAAAAAATTAGAGTATGCGTGGATTATTGAGATCTCAACAAGGACAACCCAAAAGTTGATTTTCCACTCCCAAATATTCACATACTCATTGATAATTGTGAGAAACATGAGTTACAGTCATTTGTCGATTGCTTTGCAGGGTAGCACCAAATCTTGATGAATGAACAAGATGCCAAGAAAATTGCTTTCATCATATCTTGGGGAGTATATTGTTATCGGGTGATGCCTTTTGGACTCAAGAATGCAGGGGCAACTTATATGAGGGCTATGATCATAATTTTTTATGATATGATCCATAAGGAATTTGAAGTCTATGTAGATGATGTCATTATCAAGTCGTGAGAGGGCTCGGATCACTTGACAGATATGAAGAAGTTCTTTGACAAGCTGAGATGGTATGATTTGAAATTAAATCCTACAACGTGTGAATTTGGTGTTCCTGCTTGAAAGCTATTGGGTTTCATCGTGAGCAGGAAAGGCATAGAATTAGATACTTCATGAATAAAGGCTATCCAAGACTTGCCTCCTTCAAGAATTCGAAAGGATGTGATGAGTTTCCTAGGTCGACTCAATTACATTAGTCGGTTTATTGCACAATCCATAGTGATTGGTGAACCGATATTCAAGTTATTGAGAAAGGATGCTGCTACCAAGTGGACAGAAGATTGCCAATAAGCTTTTGAGAGAATCAAGGAGTATTTGTCTAATCCCTCAGTTTTGGTTCCCCCAGAACTCGAAAGTCCATTATTATAATATTTGTCGTGTCAGACAATGCGTTTGGGTGTGTTTTAGGACATGATAAAATAGGAAAGAAGGAGCATTCTATATATTACTTGATCAAGAAGTTCACGCCTTATGAAGCCCGATATACATTACTGGAACGTACCTGTTGTGCCTTAACTTGGATTGCAGAAAAGTTAAGGCATTACATGTGTGCGTATACCACTTTTCTCATCTCTAGGATGGATCCTCTCAAGTATATATTTCAGAAGCCCATGCCTACTGGGAAGCTAGCAAAGTGGCAAATTTATCTAAGTGATTTTGACATTGTTTAGGTTACTCAAAAGGCGGTGAAAGGACAAGATTTAGCCGACCATCTTACTGAAAACCCTATAGATGAAGAGTACAAGCCTCTTAAAACTTATTTCTCGGACGAAAAAGTTTTATTTATTGGAGAAGATATTTTAAAAGAATATTCAGGTTGGAGAGTGTTATTTGATGGGGATGCAAACTTCAAAGGAGTTGGTATTGGGGCAGTACTAATTTCAGAGTCAGGCCAGCATTATTCGATCTCAGCAAAGCTCAATTTCCATGCACTAACAATATGGTAGAGTACAAGGCTTGCATTCTTGGTCTTAAAGTGGCTGCTGATATGAATATACAGGAACTGTTAGTTATAAGAGATTCAGATTTGGTGATTCATCGTACAAGGCAAATGGAGTGTCAAAAACGTGAAGCTGCTTCCATATTTGGAGTGTGTGAAAGAGTTGCACAAGAAGTTCATCAACGTTGAATTTAAACATGTCCCGAGAACTCAAAATAAGTTAGCAGATGCATTGGCAACCTTATCCTCTATTATTCAACATCCCAACATGAATTTCATAGATCTTATCAGGTGAATGTACAAGACCAACCGACCTACTTTTTTTACTTAGATGAGGAGCTGGATGGAAAACTTTGGTACTACGACATCAAAAGGTATCTCAAGGAGGTACACTATCTAGAAGGCATAACTAGTATTCAGAAAATAGCACTTCGGAGATTGGCAAATCATTTTTTCCTAAATGGAGATATCCTTTATAGGAGGACTCCAGATATAGGATTGTTAAGGTGCATCGACGCTCAGGAGGCGATCAGGTTAGTTGAAGAAATACTCGGGGGCATGTGTGGACCGCATATGAATGGTTTTATTTTGGCAAAGAAAATTCTTTGAGCTGGCTATTTTTGGATGACAATGAAAGCAGACTGCATTCGCTTTGTGCAAAAATGTCATCAATGTCTAATTCATGGTGATTTGATTCACGTTCCACCAAATGAACTCAATGTAATGAGTTCTCCTTGGTCGTTTGCAGCTTGGGGCATGGATGTCATTGGTCCTATTGATCCATCTGCATCAAATAGACATAGGTTTATTTTGGTAGCTATCGATTATTTTATCAAATAAGTAGAAGCCTCCTCATACAAGTTTGTAACAAAGAAGGTGGTGACGGATTTTGTTTGCAATAACATTATTTGTCGATTTGGAGTTCCGGAATCAATTATAACAGATAATGGAGCTAATCACAATAGTGGCTTGATGCACGAGATATGTGAGAAGTTTAAGATTACTCATCGTAATTTCACCCATTACCATCGTCCTTAGATAAATGAAGAAGTTGAGGCCGCCAACAAGAGCAATGGATATTATGGAAGATGACTGATAACTACAAGCATTGGCACAAGAATTTGCCATTTTCCATCCTTGGATATCGCACCACTATTAGGACTTCTACTGGAGCAACACCTTAGCTGCTGGTTTATGGAATGGAAGCAGTATTACTCTTATAAGTGGAGATACCAACTTTGAGAATCATTTAGGAAGCTGAGTTGAGTGATGCCAAGTGGATTCAAAGTCGGTATGAAAAATTGATGTTAATTGATGAAAAGAGGATGAACGCAGTTTGTCATGGGCAGCTTTATCAAAATACAATGGCCAAAGCTTTCAATAAGAAGGTAAGACCGAGATAATTCAAACTGGAACAATTGGTGTTGAAGTGCATATTTCTTCACCAGAATGAAGCTAAGGGAAATTTTGCCCCTAAATGGCAAGGGCCTTACGTCATTCACCGAGTATTGACAGGCAAAGCACTGATCCTAGCAGAAATGGATAGTGAAGTGTGGCCGAAAGCCATCAATACAGATGTTGTTAAGAGATACTATGTTTAGAAGCCTTTTTATTATGTAATGTTCCTTTTTGCTATGTAATGTAACTACGAATGACCTAATTCCCTTGGGGAATACGTAGGAAACCTACGTCGGGTTTGGTTTTTTAAGTAAAAATTCTCTAAAATCCCACTTTACTTGTAATGCAAACTACGATTGATCTGACTTTCTTGACGAATACATAGGCGGCCACATCGGCCTCGGTCATATTAGAAGAAAAATTATTTTTTCTTTTTTTTTTCATGTGTAATGAACTACGTTTGGCCCGTGGGATACGTAGGCAACCTATGGAGGGTTTGGGCCCTTAGTTTTAATTTTCTTAAATGTATTTCATGAACTACACTCGACATGATTCCCTTGGAGGTAGTTAATTATCACACAGTAGAACCAGACCACACACAAATGCGTAATTATCACATAGTAGAACCAGATCACACACAAATGCCTACTAAACCTCTCTACAGGTTGTACATGGTAGTTAATTATATTTTGACAACTAACGAAATTAGAAGTACCCTTCATCTTTAACAGAGAGATTGAGCCTATAACTGAGCCAATGATCTTCTTTCCCTATCATTAGAGATGCTCCCACTACTTTCTTATTGTGAAGATTTTACAGGTGAAATATAATCATGTATTTTTACAATTGCAGTATTTAAATTAATTTGTGTGCACTTTACAATTGTAGTATTTAAATTAATTTGTGTGAACCTTACTTATTTCATTGAATACATATAGTGGCCGGGGTTTCTCCGGTAGGGTGGCATAATTTGATGTTGGCGCTGCTTTTCAGTGGTTGTGGGGAACGGAGGGGAGGCAAAAAAAAACTAATGCATGTGAAGGAGAGAGGGACCGGCGTCTGACTTAGGTTCGTTCGAAGGTGGAGACGGTGTCCACTGGTTTGACTGGTTGGCTGGCCTATTTTTGCCGGTGGCGCGGCAGTTGTTGGCTGTTGCTAGTTTCACAGCGGTGATGGTCGATGGTTCTCCAGCGGTTTAGGCGACTAGTGGTTGAGGGTTGTTCCGGTTGTTCACCAGCCATAGTGGCCGGTGTTGGCTAGCTAGCGGCTGTTTCACTTAGGAGAAAGAGTAGGGAGATAAGAGAGAGAAGGAGGAGGTTAGATGTAGTTGTTTTGAGAAAATAGTGGGATTAGGGTTTGATGTGGGTGTAAAAGGAAAGAAGGAAAGTTTTAGATGTCAGTCGTTGGATCATTTTTGATCGACGGCAGAGATCAAACTGGTGTGAAAATGTGCTAGAATTTAAATTCCAATTTAAGATATAAAATTTGGCTAAAATTGTGATTAACTTGATACAAAATGGCTAGAAAATAAATAAATTGAGAAATTGAATTGAATTAGGGCTGCTATTTTATTAAATATGGAAATGATAAGAAAAATAGTAAGACGTTGATATTAAATTAAACTAATCATGTAAGAATTAATTTTACGTAAAATTACTATATAAAATAGCAGCCTAAGAGGGGTATAGTGAGGTCAAAATTGGGTGTCAACACAACTAACCCGATTTAGTTCCACAAATTGGGTCTGTGGAGTGTACAATGTACGCAGACCTTACTGCTAAGATAGATAGGTTGTTTCCAATAGACCCTCGGTTCAAGAAAAATAATCTGAAGCAACCTAATATCAAGAAAAAATAGTGAAAGTTGATTTAATATTGATCGTTGATCAACTATGATGAACGGTTGAGATTAAAATTGAGGAGATGAGTAAAATTGGTATCAGAAATTGGATTAAAAAAAGATTGAATTGGAGATTTCGATTAGGTTAATACAATGTATTAATCTGATGAATTTTCGGTTAATTAGCTTCATTATTATAACTTCAATAGTGTATTATTACCTTGATCATATGATGTTAACGTATAATTCAAAATATTTGTATATATAGATTCAGTTAGCTAGCTTTTAACTACTATGTACATCATTGTACCAGAGATACGTATTTATACATACATATATATATACATATACATATATATATATATATATATATTTGATTGGCTATCAACTTTGTAATATGTATTATATACATCACATACATGAGTATATTACCTCATAATACAACGTATTTCATATATACTCTGATGAATTATTATTTAGTTTAGCTTACATTATTATATTATAACTTCAACAGTAGATTATTACCTTGACCAATTGATCGTATGATATCAATGTATTCAATATATATAGTTGATTGACTATCAACTTTGAAATATGTGCTATATACATCATAGACACAGGTATGTTACCTCGTAATACAACGTATTTCATATATACTCTGATGAATTATCGTTTAATTTTGCTTATATTATTATATATAACTTCAACAGTATAGTATTATCTTGATCAATCATTCGTATGATATCAATGTATTCAATATATATAGTTGATTGTCTATCAACTTCGAAATATGTACTATATATATCACATACATGAGTATATTACCTCATAATACAACGTATTTCATATATACTCTGATGAATTATTATTTAGTTTAGCTTACATTATTATATTTTAACTTCAATAGTAGATTATTACCTTGACCAATTGATTGTATGATATCAATGTATTCAATATATATAGTTGATTGACTATCAACTTTGAAATATGTACTATATACATCACAGACACAGGTATGTTACCTTGTAATACAACGTATTTCATATATACTCTAATGAATTATCATTTAATTTAGCTTATATTATTATAGTATAACTTCAACAGTATATTATTACCTTGATCAATCGTTCGTATGATATCAATGTATTCAATATATAATTGAATACATTTAATTTTTTTAAATATAAAAATTATTTATTTAATAGTAAATTTAAAATATCAAGTATCGACGGACAATGTCGTTTTCATAAAAGTTAATTTTTACTTATTTTTAACAAAAGTGACATTGTCCGTCGCTTTTTATAAAAAATACGAAAAAATAAAAAAATAATTAAAAATTATGACGGATAACTTCTCTTTTCTATAATTAATATTTTAAGAATAAAAAATAATAGCGATGTTGTTCATCTATTTCAATAAAAATAAAAATTAAATTTTAAAATCGACGAACAATGTCGCTTTTTATTATTAAGTTAATTTTTATTTATTTTTAACAAAAGAGACACTGTCCATCGCTTTTTATAAAAATATTAAAAAAAAAATTGAGCTGGATAGCGTCGCTTTTCTATAATTAATATTTTAAAAGTAAAAAATTATAGCGGCCTTGTCCGTTGATTTTAATAAAAATAAAAATTAAATTTAAAAACCCACGGACGTCACTTTTTATCATAAAGTTAATTTTTATTTACTTTTAACAAAGGCGACACTGTCCGTCGTTTTTTGTAAAAATGCAGAAAAATAAAAACAATTAAAAATTACTACAGATAGCATCGCTTTTCTAGAATTAATATTTTAAAAATAAAAATTATAGCGACGTTGTACGTCGATTTTAATAAAAATAAAAATTAAATTTAAAAATTCCCGGACAATGTCACTTTTTAAAACTTAATTATTATTATTTTTAAATAAATAACGACGCTATCCGTTGCATTTATTAAAAAAATTATAAATTATTTATTAATTAGTTGGCACAATAATTTGTAAAAGAAAAAGCAACGGTTATTAAGACGTTGGTCGTCAATTTTAATAAAAAATAAATAAAAATTAAAATTAAACTAATAAGGTGACGGACAATGTCACTTTTCTCGTCGCTTTTTTAAAACGACACAGTTCGTCACTTTTTTTGTGTTGCTTTTTAGCCTTTTTATAGTAGTGTCCATTCAAGATCGTATAGATAAAAAGTAGGTCCCACATTGTCCCGAGCTAAGCCGAGGCCCTGGCCGTAACGGGCATCTCGAATCACAAAGGCCCGAGAGACCCCTCAGCTACCATAAGCATCATTCATACATAAATCAAGGTGCGGAAGATATAATGAAATTCAAAGAAAATTTATAATCAAACTGTGTCTACAAAGTTGTAACAAAATTCAAATCTCATCTACGAAGCCTCTACTGAATACTAACTGCCTAGGCCGGTACAAGGCCCCCGGCTGGACCATAAATTAATTAAATAAACATATGAATAGCTTGCCTTCAAAAAGATGGATGGCTCACCAACTCTATCTGATCTAAGGATTCCACTGATGTGAGGGACCAAAGGACTGTGCCTCAGAACCTACATTATGAGATAATGTTGCCGCCACAAAGGGCGGTCAATACCTAGAATATACTAGTATGCAAAACTAACCAAAAACAACATGTATTTCATATAAAATAGTCAAGAGCATCAAGAAAATAATTTTAACATAATAGATATCAAATCACATTGGCATAATTCGATGAACTTCAAAACATTCTGTAAGTTTTTACTTCTGAGCTAGATGATACACCCTACATGTCTGTTATCCCACGGACAATATGGGACCACCCTTAACTCGGCGGCCAAGCCCTTAATCCGAGTTGCCGCAAGAATTGGGGTCAGAAATAAGAATAAAGTATACCTCCTTACTGACATACCATGCTATGGAAAAAGTGTGCCTCCTTGCAGACACACCATATCATGAGAAGATATGCCTCCTTATTGATATACAATTTCACAACCACCTGCATCGGCAAAATACGATTTTGGCTATGAGTTAGCTGAACTTGTGCCTTATTTGGGTAACCATCTAACTCTCTTAGAGCCCATTTTTAGTCTTTTAAAATATGCATCTTACTGAAATCATGATATGAAATCTGAATAGTTTGTAGTATGTTCTGTTATGAGTTTGTCATGGCATTTATGTAATTTGGTATAGTTATACCAAGACTTGCAAGTCATATAAGTCATATCATGTCAAAGTCTTTTTATTCAAAAACATGTTATTGGACCACCAAAATATTTAAACATTACAAGAGAGTTCTTATTTCAAAACATATGAAACTTGTGCAAATACTCTCTTTATAATATTTTAATACATGGTGGTAAATTTGTTCATTAACCATATGTAGTTCATCAACAACCATTTAACACAATGAGCATTTATATAAATCAAACAAGAAAACACCCATTCATTGGATCATAAAACAATGTAAATCCATAAATAATAGTAAAGCACATAAATTCAAGTGTTTAGTGTTGCATTTGAATGCCCCAAAACGTGTTAAGGCAAAAGAGAGAGGAAATTTTATAAATCATACTCATAAATCACTTTTCGAAACTCAATACTCATTTTCACATGATTATAATTCAAGTTTTATAAAGAACCTTTGTTATTACAAGATTTCATCATAAAACAGGGTTAATGGTGCATGCTCTCCAAACAACTCTTAAAACCCATAATATGTATATACATATATACTTTAAGGCTTGTAAAAACATTAAAAATTACTCCCATAGGATTTAGGATAGTCCCACATACCTTTGAATCGATGAAAACGTTGAGAAAATTGACCCTTGAAGCTTAATTCCTCAAACCCTAGTTAGTCTCTTTTCTTTTGCTTAAGGAAAGTGATTTAGGGATTTTGAGAAGTGAAATAATGTATGTTAAGACCCTAATTTCTTCCATTTATGATTAGGAATGGTTATAGGGTGTGAAAAGACCTCAACGCCCATAAAATAGAACAAAATGAAGCAACTTATGCCGCTTGGCTTTTGCCTTGCGGTGCACAGGCAAATCCAATCTTAGGGTTGGCGTAGCACAGCCAAAGACAACCTTATGGTTGGAGGCGCACGCCAAAGTCCAACCCCATCCAGTGGTTGTTGGCGATTTCTTCGAGGCGCGGGCCCTGAATAGGGTCCCCTTCAAACACTCATAACTTTTGACTCTGAACTCGGATTGACAAATGGTCGGTGGCGTTGGAAAGAAGACCCAAAGAGCTTTAATTTGATATATAGTAGGACACATAAATCTTTATATCCTAGGAAAAATGGTCGCTGGAAATTGACCCAAACAATTCGTCAACTAAAAGTCGATCGATAGGAAGGTGCTCAACTTAACTTTTGAGCTAGGGGATATTTGAAACTTATATTCCTCTCCAAAGATGTTCTCATACTAAGTAAATCTTATTCACACCTATTTATAACTAGAAACCATTGGATTCAGGTCTATATACATCAAAAAGACAGTTTAAATTTAGCCCCAAAAAATTGGGGTGTTACACATACCCATTTGCCATTTTTCTTAAACTTTCGGCCAATAGCCCGAAATGAATCTGGGAACCTCAAGATCTAGACCAAAGTTCTTCCTAGATAAAATTGACATTTTGAAGCTATTTGAAAAGCCAGAATACGAGGTCGTTTAACTAAAGTTTTTGCCTGATAGCCAATTTAAACCAACGAAGACTTCAAAATAAGAAATTGACTCTAAAAATAAAACTAACTGCCTGGTAATCGAACTGTCAGTTTCAAAAAGTCATAAATGACTTGGGGCAGCTATAGAAAAGCTCTAAAAGGTGAAAAGAAGTGAAAATATAAAAAAATAACCTGGAAGATCATTAGATGAGAGAAATCATGAGGACCCTTGCCAAAGAAGAACTTGACTAAAGGGAGAATTTATTTCATGCTAAATTTCAAATCATGGTTAAGGTGTGTGTCTTAATCATAGATAGTGGGAGTTGCACCAATGCGGTGAGTGATACCTTGGTGGAGAGGATGCAAATTCCTACAATGAAGAACCCCAACCACTACAAACTATAACGGCTCAATGATAGTAGGGAAATGAAGGTTCTCGAGCAAGCAAGTATCAAATTTAACATTGGTAAGTATCATGACAAAGTTCTTTATGATATTGTACTTATGTTTACATGTTATGTATTGATAGGAAAACTTTGGAAATTTGATCAAGATGTTACACACCAAGGGAGGTTCAAAAATTAATCTTTATTGTTGGAAGATCAAAAACATGTTTTTTTACACACCAAGGGAGGTCCAACAAGTAACCTTTCTTGTTGGAAGATTAAAAACATGTTCTTAAACCATTGAATCCCTATCAAATAAGTGAATACTATTCATAAAGGAACTTTGGAAGACAGTGAAAGTAAAGAAGGTGAAGAATGATATTAAGGACTCCATAATTATTTTAGAAAAGGATAATGACTTGGTTAAAGTCAAGGGGGAAAATGTATGATAGCCGATCCAAGCAAATGTCTCAAGGGTGTGGATGAAGGATGCTTTAAGTGTGCCTTGTCGACACTGATATTTTATTACATGATAACCAAGATACTTACACTCTGCCTTGTACTGTTTGTTCTCTTTTGCAGGATTATGAGGAGATACTTTTGAAGGAGATGCCCGAGGGGTTACCACCTTTGATAAGGATTAACTACCAAATTAATATTGTGTCAGGATCTCAATTTCAAATCAATAAACCTATATATACAATCCAAAATAGATTAATGAACTATAAAATCAAGTTGAAGGAGAAAGGTTTAGTCAAAGTGACCCTAAGTCCTAGTGTCGTACCCACCATTCTTGTTCCCAAAAAGAATGGCACTTGGAGGATGTGTATTGATTGTAGAGACATAAACAACATCATGGTGAAGTATAGACATCTAATTTCTAGGATTGATGACATGTTGGATAAGCTATGTTATCACGATTCGAGACTACCCCTTAGTCGCAACACGGTGCTTAGAGCCACAAGTGACTCCAAGGTAACCCATGGCCAGGCATGACATGCAAAGTACTAAAAATAAATGGAAATAAGAAACTAATACAAAATCTCCATAATAAATACCAAATACTAATCAATAGAGTAAATATCTGATAATATCATAAAAGTGAAATACTAGTATGTTTGTCTGAGAGCCTCTATGTAAAATGAGTTGTTGGGACTAGTCCTCACCTAACTCTAACTGTTTTAAAAGATAAATAACTAACATAATGAAATAAGTCTCATTTTTGAAAGACAAGGACTCACAGCACGTCTCATTTTTTAAAGACAAGGACTCACAGCACACACCAGTGTTGAAATGAGTACATGATCGTGCTAACCACAAGATGGATTCTGAGCGTTGGAACTTATATATAAAAAAATATAGCATAAAGGAAATTATGCAATTAGTACTATAAATGTATTGAGTGTGTTATATATGCACAATAATATATAAAGATGAATATGTTGAATATAAAAGGTTAAACTAAACATGGAACTGGTGAATATGAGATGATGGAATGATCCAAATAAATAAGTATATATCTGATAAATACTATATTGAGTAAACTAAATATGAGTTCATGCAATATCTGAGTTATAACTATGGGAGATACTATTAATTGACATACCCCAACAACAACAACAAACTCAGTGTATTCCCACATAGTGGGGTCTGGGGGGGTAAGATGTACGCAGTCCGTACCACTACTTCAGGAGAAGTAGAAACACTATTTCTGATAGACCCTCGGCTCAAGACAAGAAATAATAAATAGATACTTAATAGAGCATGGAACAGGATGTCAAGACAAAAATACGCCACCCTCAAGGAATAATAAACAAAGAATAGTAAACGCATTCGTAATAAAGCATATAACAAAGTGTCCTAGCAAGAATAATACATCTACCAAGTAATGTCCTACCCCAATGACTCAAACTGGCACTAGTCTTCTATCCTAATTCGCGCCCTCCAGATCTTCCTATCTAGGATCATGTCCTTAATGAACTGTAACTGCTCCATGTCCTACCTGATCACCTCTCTCCAGCATTTCTTCGGCCTACCCTTACCCCACCTGAAATCATCCAAAGCAAGATTCTCACACCTACGAATCGGGGCATCCGTGCCCCTCCCCATCACATGCATGAACCATCTCAATCGGACTTTCCGCATATTGTCCTCCATCGAAGCCACTCCAATCTTTTCCCGAATAGTCTCATTTCAAACTCTATCACCCCTATTAATCCCAAACATCCAACGCAACATTCTCATTTCCGCCACCTTCAATTTTTGAATCTAAGAGTTTTTGACTGACCAATATTTCGCTCTATATAACATGGCCGACCGGACTGCCACACTGTAGAATTTACCTTTAAGCTTAGGCGGTACCTTCCTATCACATAACACCTCCGAGGCGAGCTTCCACTTCATCCGTTCCACTCCAATACGATGGGAGACATCCTCGTTAATCTCACCATTCCCCTGAATCATGGATCCCAGATACTTGAAACTATCCTCTTACACACCATCTGGGAATCCAACCTTACTACTACCTCGTCTTCTTGCCTCACGTCATTAAACTTGCATTTCAAATATTATGTCTTGCTCCTGCTCAACCTGAACCCTTTAGACTTAAGGATCCATCTCCATACCTCTAATTTTTCATTCACACCCCCTGCGTCTCATCAATCAAAACTACATCATCTGCAAAAAGCATACACCAAGGCACCTCTCCTTGAATACTCCGTGTCAACACATCCATTACCAAAGCAAACAAAAATGGGCTAAGAGTGGAACCCTAATGCAACCCCATCAAGACAGGGAAATGCTCTAAGTTTCCTTCCGCCGTCCTCACCTGAGTCTTAGCTCCATTATACATGTCCTTGCTTGCTCTAATTACGCCATCGGTACCCCATTCACCTCCAAGCATCTCTAAAGCACCTCCCTAGGGACTTTGTCATACGCCTTCTTTAAGTCGATAAACATCATGTGCAGATCTTTTTTTCTTTCCCTATATAGTTCCACCAGTCTCCGCACCAGGTGAATTGCCTTCGTCGTCGAGCGCCCTGGCATAAATCCAAATTGATTTTCCGAGATAGACACTATCCTCCTCAACCTCAACTCGACCACTCTCTCCCAAATCTTCATAGTGTGGCTCAATAACTTAATACCTCTATAGTTATTGAAACTCTGAATGTCACCCTTATTCTTATAAAGAGGGATCATAGTACTCCATCTCCAAGCCTCAAGAATTTTTGCCGACTTGAAAATGCCGTTAAATAATTCAGTCAACCACCTTAAGCCAGCCTTTCCAGAGAACTTCCAAAAATCCACAGAGATCTCATCAGGCCCCGTCGCCCTACCCCTACGCATCCTGCGAATATCCTCTCTGACCTCTTCTACCTTAAAATGTTTACAATAACTAAACAACACTCCTCTGTGTGATCCAGCACCCTTAAAACAATAACTCTATCCCTTCTTCATTCAATAAACTATTGAAGTACGACTGCCATCTCTTCTTAATGTGACCATCCTCCACCAATACTCTACCATCCTCCCCCTTAATGCATTTCACCTGGTCGAGGTCACGACCCTTTCTCTCCCTAAACAACTTTTTTCCCTCCTTTCTCCTCTAACCCCGCATACAAGCTCTTGAATGCTGCCGTCTTAGCCGTCATAACTGCTAACTTAGCCTCCTTCCTAGCTATCTTGTACTCCTTCCTATTAGCCCGTTTCTCATCTTCAACCTTACTCTCACCCAACTTAGCATATGCCCCCTTCTTAGTCTCTACCTTCTTCCTAACTTCTTCATTCCACCACCAATCCCCCCGACAATGGCCGGCACTACCCCGAGAAATACCCAACACCTTACTAGCAGTTTTCTTAATATACCTAGCCGCCCTATATCACATACCATCCACGTCCCCCCCACTTCCACACCTCTATTCCTACCACTTTCTCTCCTATCTCCTTCATATTCGACGGCGTAAGGTCACCCTACTTAATTTTAGGTCTACCCTCCTCATCCCTTCTCTTTTTATCTTTCTTAATACCTAAGTCCATCACCCAGAGCCTATGTTGGGTCAAAAGATTCTCACTCGATATGACTTTACAGTCCTTACACAACACCCTATTCCCTTTCCTAAGCAACAAAAAGTCAATTTGCGTCTTGGCTATCACGCTTCGAAAGGTGATCAGGTGATCGTCCTTCTTCGAGAAGCTCGAATTCACCACTACCAATCCAAAGAACCTCACAAAATCCAACAGAGAAGTTCCCTATGACCCAACCTATGACCCCAACTAAAAGGGTGATCTATACCTTACCAAGGGTACGAACACTAACTGACGTGGATCTACTAAACTGATGTCCAAAAAGGACAAGGTGTTAGCCTAATCTAGAAGGTGACCTTTTAGAACCTATGGTGGTAACATAGTTCTGGGTCTTAGGAACTTCTACTTAAGGTCTCGACTTAACTGATGAGTGAGTCTTCATCCCTTCATCCGTTCGATATTAAATACTACTCCCAACTGAAAAAATAATAAAATAAGTGGCTCAATAATATTGATATCAGATATTGAGTGATAGACACTTTATATGAAAGCATTCTAAACTATGTGAAACTAAAGGAATAAATGCTGAAGTATCAATCTATGAAATGCTAAGTCATCGGGTGTTCATAACCCTTAAATCTTTAAAGAATACAATTATTCATGACAAATTCTACATTCTGAATAGAGTATGAATTCATAAAACACAACTCCAAAACATGAAATGTTAAGATACTAAGGGTTCATAAAGTATAAGTCTATAAAGAAATTGAATTTCATGGAGAAATATGTATTCATGAACTATTCATTATGAGGAACTAAAATATGAAGAGAATAATATTTTTTATGAAAACCCTAAGTTCTGAAGAATAAATTAACTAGAAAATTGAGTTCACTTAGGGACTCAATGGGTGAAAGAATACCCATTGATGAAATACCACATACCTGGAAGTAAAAACCGTGATAAAATCTTGAACGTGAAGTCTGAAGATGATGAACCCTAGTTTTTGGGACTTGGAAGAGTTTAATCACCTATTTTGATTTTTCTCTAAATTTTTACATAAGTTTGAGGGGAATGAGGGATTAGGAGTAGTTTAGGCTTAAGTATTCCCCCTTTTAGGAATCGCTAAACAACACAGTATAAGGTTTAAATAATAGAAAAAGACCAAATTTACCTTTAAAAATCGCAATTGAAAAGCTAATATGGACAACAGACAGACCATCCAATGGGTTTTTGGTTCTTTCAACCAATCATTGGTTCTGGTGGTTGGTTTTAGTAGTTCATAAGGGTACTCTGGAATTCATCAAATGAACTAACCAATGGCTTGATGATTCTTCCAACCTATCATTAGTTACTATAGGTTGTTCTTGGAATCAGTTTTTGGTTCCTCTCATTGTAAAAGAAGCATTTTTTTAACCTTCGAGACCCTTTTAGAATACTCATCATACGGGCATATAGGATGGGTCATCCTAAGAAATAATTTATTGTATGGATTGTCGTATATGACATCTTGACAGTGCTTCACTAAAATAGACATAACTTCTTGCTCCAGAATTGAATTTACAAACAGTCAATAGAGTTGGAAAGAGGACTCAAAGATCTTTAATTTGGCGGGTCTTGAGATATAAAACTGTTCATATTTTATTATTTATGCTTATTTAAAGTTGACCCTAGTAAAACTTTATACTAAAATTTGATTGATAAAGAAACATTCAACATAGCTTTGAGCTAGAAGTTCCTTATGACCTTAATTCTATTTAAAGCACTTACCATACTAAGAAATTATTAGCTTGGTTCTATATGCATTTAAAGAATGGTTTTAATCTTAGTTCAAGAATTTAGGTGTTACATTTGTGGCTTAAGTGTGTTTTCAAATATTGATCTTCAAAGTGGCTACCACCAAATTTGCATGAAACCTGGTGATGAATGAAAGACGGTCTTTAAAATAAAGTTTGGACTATACGAGTGGCTTGTGATGCCATTTGGTTTGACTAATACCCTAAGCACGCTTATGAGGCTGATGAATCATGTCTTGAAGCCCTTCATTAACAAATTTTTGGTAGTGTATTTTGATGACATCCTTATGTATAACAGATGGTTGAAGAGCGTGTGATCTATTTACAATAAGTATTTGATGTTTTGCTTTGACAGAGGTTGTTTGCTAATTGGGAATTTTTTTTTTTTTATGTTGAGAAGGTAGTATTATTGGGTTTCGTAGTTAGTGAGAATAGAGTAGAGGTTGATAAAGATAAAGTGGAATTAATTAGAACTTGACAGCCTACCTAACTAATTCAACTGAAGTGAAGAGTTTTCATGGGTTGGCAAGTTTCTATCGGTGCTTTGTGAAAAGATTTAGTACTTTTGCTTCTCCTATGACCGAATTGGTAGAGAAGGATATTTCTTTTGCTTGGTAAGAATCACAAAAGAAATCCTTTCAAGCTTTAAAGTCTGTGTTGATTTTGTCACCATTGCTCTAAATAACCAACTTTGACAAGCCATTTAAGAGCAAATGTAATGTTTCGATTGTTGGTATTGGTAGTGTCTTGATGCAAAAATGGAAACCTTTGGCTTACTTTATTAAAAAACTAAAGAAAGCCTATCTAAACTACTCAACTTATGAAAAGGATTTGTACACACTTGTTTGGGTGTTAGCCACGTGGAAACACTACTTGAGGCATAAAGAGTGTGTGATAAGAACCAGTTATGAAACCATAAAACACCTAAAGGGCCAATTTAAGTTGAACAAGAGATATGCAAAATGCGTTGAGTTTGTTGAGACCTTTTTCTATGTGATACAAGACCAACCAAAAAAGTTATAAAACATCCACAAAAACGTCACAAAAAGTCCACTAGAACTAGGCACAAACGGCAACAAAAATACAAACACAAAACACATGATTTGAAATAGATAAATGGATAGATAGTTAGAAAAATGATGATGTAAATCCTAAGAAACCTAAGATATATCAAATCTAAGTACCCTTAACACCTACACAAGACAATCACCTAACTCCTACAAAGACACAAGAGGGACTTTACCTCCTCTAGCACCAACATCTCAAGCCAAAACGCAACTCAAGTGATTCCACACTTGGTAGCCCTAGTTACGATGGGGATGGATTTTCCAAGCCCTAATCTAAGGTGATACACTCTCAAGAGAGAGTCAGGTGTTACAAGTATTTCATGTCTTACATCAACAAACAACCAAGTATGAAATAAACCCTAAAGAGCCTACTTATAGTTATTACAAAATGAAGACAAAGTGACCCTAACGCCCTTAATGAAATGAGCTCCTATGGAGTATAAGAAAAGGGCACAAAATGACCAAAATAGCCTTAAGTAGAGTAGAGGTTTTGGAGTGTTTTAAGACTCTTCAATGCTCCAAAAACCGTGAGCCATGAAGTGTGGTCCAAAACCGTGAGTCCTCAAGTATTTAATGCTCCAAGCAATCTTCCACACACGACCTTACTTAATGGCATGCTCAAAATCGGTCCTCCATGCTTGTTCTTGTATACTCGAGGTGACCAAGTCTTGAGTCTCTATGTGTTGGCCTCCAAAGATGTTATCAAAAGCTAAGTTGGCCATTTGGCTCTTTTCATCCCCCCCTTCTTGAAAAGATTCGACCTCGAATCCAAACCTTGCAATAACAAAGAGAAGACAAACAAGCATCACATCCTCATGACATGAGGGTTAGAGTTAGCAGAATAAACAACATCAATATGCCAAAGAGGTACACACTTGAGATATAACCACATATCTTTTGTTTTAACCACAAGGAACTTAGTAAAAATATTACAAAGGAGTTGGCGAAAAGAATCACCATCAGGGGGTTCCTTAATTGAATGTAAAGTACACACAACACATATAGCAATGTCACTCAAACAAGTGGACCAACCATCAAATATCCGTCCTTCACACCCTAAGAAGTTATCGGGGTCAAATAGAAGACGTAACCAAGGACTTAGGTCTCGACAACTCTCACTCTCCCCTAAGGTGCCATCCTCAAAGTTAAGTATACCCCCTTTATCACCATTGGAAATATAATGAACAAAAAGAGGGTTGAGAAAGGTGTTCCACAAGTTATCTTCAAATATAGGATTCTCATGCATGCACTTACTACTAGTTTTAAAATCTTCACTAGGAGTGTGCCCAACATAAGAAACATATAAAGAAGAAGTTGATGGAATTTCTAAACACGCACCACCTTCTTTTTCACAAGAGTAGTCCTTACATACACACAAATCATCATGGGAAGCCAAAGGACCACAATCAAAACTATCTTCACAAGGACAATCACAACGCGGGTTTTCTAAACATTCAAGCAAATCAAGATCATCTTCACCCGGTTGATCATTTTGCTCACCCTCACTAGTTGTTGGAAACTCACATACCAACATAGAGTTACCTTGGTTTTCACAAGGGTCAACTAGTGTGTGAATACTCTCGTCACTTGGTAATGGAACCTTAGTCAAGTTATAAGTGCTAGCACTAGATAGACGCAAATCATTCTCACGAGAAGAATCAATTTCATCATCTAAAGGATCAATTAGTGCTTATGTACCTACAACAAGAGTTTGGTCCTCATGCACCAAACAATACCAAGAGTATCACAAAATTAAGACTCAAGCACCTCTACCATAGGCAAAACCGCAACTACACCCACTTGGCTACTACTAGCCACAACACAACATTCTAAGTTCATAGGAGTGTAGGGATAACAATTTTACCTTGTAGCTCACAGAAGCTACGGCCTTCCTCTTGACGTATGTCCAGGTCTCCTATTTGCTCCCTTTGACATACCATATGATCCAACCTTTCATTTATCATATCTATGTCTCAGGAAATAGTGTCAAGGTAGGCCAAAATGACATTGGTGACATTGTTATCCATGGGTTGAGAGGTTAAGCTGCAGGTTCCATTATAATTATACCTAAAAGGAAAAAAAATAAAAGCCTAGAAAGCAAAACACAAGTTAGTTCAAAACAACCTCACCACACTCTCACACACTTGATCGTCTCACACTTGGATTCACAAGTATTGCAAATTGGCTTGTAGTTCGTGATGAGTCGAGGGGTGAGTTATACTCCTTGGTCGGAATGGATTCTTTGTTTGAAGACTCAAGGAAATAATGTCCGAACTTGAACCAAGAAACACTACGATTCAAAAAACAAGAAAAGCAAAAAATAATGCTAACACAAAAAAACGTATTCAAAAACTAATTTACAACTTAATAGGTATTTACTAGTTGCCAAATAGTATAAAATCAACAAAAATGAGACTAAAGAATCAACAACAAGAAACTAAGAACCCAAGATTTTGAGACAAAAGTTTTGGTATTGTACGGAATTTGGGGATGTGGTGGTCTAGGATTGGTTACGGTTTTTGAAAGGTTCTTATTTTTTCCAACTTTAAAATTTTGGTTCAATTTTCAATTCTTGAAGTGTATAATTCGGCCTAGGAGAAGAAAACAACAATATTGGAGACCTTTTCACCTTTCAAAAAGGTTTGACTTGTCTTACACCTTTTGGGCAAGACACCTTTTTAAGGTGTTGGTGGACTTTTTCGCTTTTGTACACCTAGGATAGTGTTCTTTCTCCCTTTTGGAAACAAGTCTTTTGGTAGATATTTTTGTCCCCCTTCTCTTTTGGTAGGTCTTTGGGAATTATTTTCAAGACTACCAAAGACTTCACTTCTTTCTCTTGGCTTTTGAAAAAAAAAACACTATTGAAGAGTCTTCTTGCAACTAGACATGAAGATTGGTCTAGAACAACAAGAAATTTCAATAAAAGTTTGAAGACCAAATCTCACGTGAACGTCCAAGAATCGAACACACCCTTTTAAAGCTTATAACCCACAACACAATATCAACAACACAAGTTCAAGCCAATACCTTCCAGATTTTGAATCCACAACAACAACAACAACAATGTTCAAGTTTTGAAACTACAGCAACAATACCAACAACAATCGTTTAAGCTCACTTTGATCTAGACTCAAAGAGTTAGAGAAGAAGAAAGATAACACAAGAAACACTTAAAAAAAGTAAAATAAACCTAGATCTAGACTCAACTTTCGGACAAGACTACAATAACAACATAATTTTGGCTAAGAACACAAACACGGGCAGATTGCTATTTTTCTGGAATTTTTAGTATTCAACAATTTTTTTTTATTCTCAAGTTTACGAGCCGAAGATTGATCTTGTGGGAACAATATCAAGCCATTCTCTGATACTAAATGATACAAAATCAACCAAAAAAGTCACAAAATAGCCACAAAAATGTCACAAACAGTCCACTAGAACTAGGCACAAATGGCAACAAGAACACAAACACAAAACACACGATTTGAAATAGATAAATGGATAGATAGTTAGACAAATGAAGATGTAAATCCTAAGAACCCTAAGATATATCAAATCTAAGGACCCTTAAAACCCACACAAGACAATCACCAAACTCCTACGAAAATACAAGAGGGATTTTACCTCCTTAGTGCCAACGTCTTAAGCCAAAATGCAACTCAAGTGATTCTATACTTGGGAAGCCCTAGTTACGGTGGGGATGGATTTTCCAAGCCCTACTCTAAGGTGTACACTCTCAAGAGAGAGTCTTAGGTGTTACAAGTATTTCATATCTTACATCAATAAACAACCAAGTATGAAATAAACCCTAAAGAGCCTACTTATAGTTATTACAAAATGAAGACAAAATGGCCCTAATGTCCTTAATGAGAGGAACTCCTATGGAGTGTAAGGAAAGGGTACAAAATAACCAAAACACCCTTAAGTAGAGTGGCAATTTTGGAGTTTTTTAAGGCTCTTCAATGCTCCAAAAATCATGAGCCATTAAGTGTGGTCCAAAACTGTGTGTCCTCGAGTCTTTAATGCTTCAAGAAATCTTTCACACACTGCCTTGCTTAATGACATGCTCAAAACCAGTCCTTCATGCTTGTTCTTGTATACTCAAGGTGACTAAGTCTTGAGTCTCTATGTGTAGGCCTCCAAAGATGTCATCAAAAGATAAGTTTGCCATTTAGCTCATATCACTATGTGGTCAACTACAATCAAGGCAAGGAAAATGTGATAACAGATGCTCTATCAAGGAGGTTTGTGTTGGTTAACACCTTGGCTTCTAGAATGATGGTTTTAAAAGTTTAAGGGAATTTTATTCTACGGATTCTAACTTCAAAGTGGTTTTTGTTGGTCTTTGTCAAGGAAAGCGGGTTGATAGGTTTCAATTAGTTTATGGGGACTTGTTCAAAGATGGTCAGATATGTGTTCCAATAAGCTCATGGAGAGGATTGTTCATAAAAAAAGCTTATAGTGGTGGCATAATGGGGCACTTTGGTGTGTCCAAGACACTTGACATTCTCAAGGACCAAGTATATTGGCCTAATATGATGCATGATGTGGAAAATCTACGCGGAAGGTGCCTAACTTGCAAGCTAGCCAAGTTCATGACTTAGCCCCATGGTATGTGTCACGACCCGGAGCTACCCTCTAGTCGTGACACGGTAACCCATGATATGGTACCTACTATAAGCACTGAGTAAAGTAATAATGAAACATCATGTGCAAAATTTAAATTGATAAAAGTTTGTTAAGATAAAATACGAAAACAATACTTAGCATGTCTGAAACTACTGATAAAATAAGTCTGACTGTCTGAATATCTAAATATCTAATTATTTGAAAACCTTTAAGACATGAGAAGTTGATGGGAAAAACCCCCAATTAACTCCAGTCGACTAAAATAAAGAAAGTACTTTAACTAACTAAAAATAACTTATCCTCGATGGATGAGACTCACCATGACTACTACTGAGTGGTACTGAGCTGGCTAAGAGTGATCGGGGAACTGAGCGTACAAACCTATATTATGAAATTAATATAACAAAAAAGAGATTATGCGGTCAGTACATTGAATGTACTGGTACGTAAGATATGGACTAACTAAAATACATATGGATACTGAATATAAATGCATAAACATGTAAGACGAATGCAAGACCAAGTAAAACATATACTGAAATAATCTGTAAAACTGACTGACTGAGTAGTTGATAAATTGAATACTTGGTTATGCAAACCTATACTGATATAACTCGAGTACTGTACTAAAATTTTAGGAGCTATTATGTAACCGACAATACCCCAATCTGAGCTAATCGGGGTCCAACTTGTAACCCCAGCCGTAAGGGTGTCAGTACTTTGCCATGGGGACTAACACTAGTTGTGTGGATGCATTGATCTGGTGTCCCGCAGTACTAGGGTGTCGGTCCTCTATTGGCGGGTGACCCCTAAGAAAGTGTCACTCCTCTACTGACGGGTTGCATCTTATAACCTATGTTGTCTATGTAGTTTTGTAACTTAGGGATTGCTAATAAAGGTCTATAGTCCTCTACTGGCGAATGAACCTTCATCCCTAGGTTCCCTCGGTGTTAGATCCTACTCCTAACTGAACCGACACTGGTATTAATTAAAGTTAACTGGATATCACAACTGATAAGTGCTCATCATGAATAGAATCATCTGAATGTGATAGTAAGGAATCATGATTTGACTGACTTGTTAATTGAAAACGGAAACATGTATAAATATATAGGTATCGGGTGTTCATAACCCTCCAGGACTGAAAATACTTTAAATACAATAACATAATTACAACCTTGAAAGGAAATTCATGATTCATAGACCCAAAAACATAGTACGCTTGACTTAACTAATAAAATCCATGAATTTTAGTATAGCGACGTGTTAAACTTATGAAGACAACATGCTCACATGGTTTAATTCATAACTTGATAAATTGACATGGTATCAACTAAATATGATATAGGTGATTGAAATTCAAACCATGTAATAACATAATTCACATGAGGAAACATATTAGCATGGCTTGAATTCAAAACTACTAAGAAAACATGTATTAAATTCATAATGAACATTGATATTTTCATAATGAAGATAAAAGTTTCATACTTGAACAAAAAGGGATTTTGGGACTAAATGGGTGGAAGGAACGCATTGATGAATACTCCACAAACCTTAATTATTTGAATCCTTGAAGAAAAAACTAGGAATTGAAACCTTGAATCCTTGGAAAGAGGCTTGATTTTACGTTCTTAGGAATAAGGATGAGTTTTATGTGTTAACTGATGGGGAATGGGGAAAATAATGCCCCTCTTGGGGTTTTAATTCATCAATTGGGTGATTTGGGAAGGGGGAAAAGACCACAATGTCCCCTTGGACGTCTAAAATAAAGCAGGAAAACACAGCCTAGCCTCCGTGACACGAAATGTATTGCGGAGACTAACCTCCATGACACGCCGTGTATCGAAGGTACTGCCTCCGTGACGCCCAAATTGTGGAGTCATTCTGCCTCCGAGGTCCAAAAACACACCAAACCTATTTTAAAAATTCTAAAACTTTCTCGAATTACCCTTTTAACATCCGAAACACATTTCAACTCAAAAATTAACGTTTCAGACTCGGAAAGGCCAAAAATAAAATCTTCGAAATCTTGGGGTCTTAAAATATCTAAATCTTTTGTACTTAGTATGGTTTAATGCCTTGGACCCTTTCAACATGCGTCTAGGAGCTGGAAATGTGTCGAAAATCTTACAGGGTATTATAGTATGTATACTTGTCTTCTTACTTTCAGTGGTCCATGGTTACATATCTGTATGGATTTTGTGTTAGGATTTCCTAGGACCAAAAGAGGCCATGATAGCATATTTTTGGTAGTGGATAGATTCTAAAAAGTGTCTCATTTCATTTCATGTCATAAAAGTGATGATGCATCCCATGTTTCATCCTTATTTGTGATAAATGTGTTTAAATTGCATGGAGTCCCTTGAACTATTATTAGTGATAGGGATTCCAAGTTTCTTAATAATTTTTGGAAGACTCTTTGGGGTAAACTTGGCACCAAGTTTATGTTCTCTACTTGTCATCCTCAAATAAATGTTCAAACTGAAGTAGTTAACCTGGCTCATAAAAGTATGCTTCGATGCATGATTTGGGGAACCCCAACCACTTGAGAAGATTGTTTACCTTTGATTGAATTTTTTTACAATCGATCTCTTCATTCTTCTGGTGGTATGACCCCATTTGAAGTTTGCTCTGGGTTTAATTCCTTGATCCCATTAACCATGACTTTTTTGTCTAGTAATATTGTTGTAAACTTAGATGCAAGCAAAGGGAAAATAGAGATATTAAAGATTCACTCTAAGGTGAAAGAAACCCTTGAAAAGAACAACTCTAAGTTGGTTCACCAGAATAATCATGGGATAAAGAAGGTGGTGCTCCGACCCGGTGATTGGTTATGGGTTTTTTTCCAAAAGGAGAGGTTCCTACATGATCGTAAAGAAAATCTAAGTCCAAGGGGAGATGACCTCTTTAAAGTGCTCGAACGAATCAATGAGAATGCCTTTAAAATAGACTTACCAAGTGAGCATAATGTTCATAATGTTTTCAATATAAGTCATCTATCTTCATGTGTTGTAGGGTCAATAATGTTTTCAATATAAGTGATCTATCTTCATGTGTTGTAGGTGACCCTACGAATTCTTGGACGAATCATTTCTAAGAAGGGAAAGATGATACAAATATGGGTAGCACTTATCCCTCAAGGCCTTTCACTAGAAGTCAAGCAAAGGGCCTTTAGAACTTACAAGACATGTTCATGCAAGGAAGAGCTTTAGAAGAGATTAGACTACCCCAAAAGAAGGTCTATAATGTGTGAGAGGTCCAAAGAAGTGAAGAGGACGTGAAGGAGGTCATCTTGCCCAGTTTGACGATGACTATAGACTTTAGCACATCACAACTGATTTGGGCAATAGAAAACACGAGTTTGGCGTTATTATTGATCTTGGGCGAGGACAATTGGGCGATGCAAAGGACAATCTTGGCAGAAACTAGAGGAGTTTGGTGATGGTGGCTTCACTTTGGCGACAAAGAAAGCCACTTTGACGATAGAGCACGACTTATGGGCCTTACTTTCAGTCAAGCCACTTTTGCGCTTTAGTTGTAAAGGCATACACTATAAATACATGCCTTAGGTTTTTTCATTTGCCCAGTTTGCTTTGAATATTGATATATTATTCTAAGTTTTAGCTTAAGAGTGTTAGTAATCCTTTAGCTAGTCCTTTAGTTAACCCTTTAGTTTGTAATTGGGTGAGTGATTATCGAGTGGATTCTCTTGGTTGCTCTTGCTAATTTCTTTCATTAAATCAATCCTCGAGTTTCTCACTTGTGGAATTATTTGGTTGCTCGTTTATTGGTATGAGTCAAATAGTAGTTTATTGCTTAAACCCATTTGAGAGGAGAGGGTTAAAGCACCTTGTTGCTCATAAGTTCTAGCAATCAATTGTGATTCACTTATCTTTTCGTATTTCAATTTCTGTAATTTTGTTTGATTCTTCAATTTCGTGTTTAGATTCAAGTTTCTGGACTTGAGTTGTATCACATGCTACTCAGGCTATATTTTTTCATAATTTTACTTAATTGTTTTTAGTTTATTACTATATTGTTATCTCTTGATTCATTCTATTATTCATCTTATTAACATGTGTTTAAAATAGTATTCTAACAACCAAGTTCTGTTTATAGTTAGTAAGACAGTTCGTTCAGAAAATAACGTAGAACAGAATGTTAGAAGAAACAGAAAAAATATTGAGCCCACGAGTTGCTTCTGTGTTCTTAAGGAATTGTAACCCGTTCACTGTTGTTAAGGTATTGGGTTACTGCCTCCCAATATATAATTAAAATAAATTCTAATAGCAGCAATACAAATTACAAAACCTCGACAAACTCAATGGTAGAGCATAATCACATACATTTTGTCTTTTGAAAAATGATGCAAAAGAGATTGAAAAGCTATGTCTGAACAAGTGTGGACATGCATGTTCGTCATTGATGGTGTCTATGCGAGATGCCGTATCTATTCGTTATATATAAGTACAAATCTCTCTTCTTCATTACCTATGAGGGAGAAATAACCTTTGTTAAATTTCATTTTCCCTCCATTTTATTTTCCACTACTTCACAATTCATATTATACCTTGATTAAAAATTAGTTTTCCCAACAGTTTCAACAGTCAATTCAGTTCATGTGTCTATTAAATCACATTACAAATTAAGCTGCAGATTTTAGGGTAAATGAATATTCCTATATCTATAACATAATAATATTATTGTGGAATATATTAGGCTATAAAGGTTCACAAATCTATAAACATAATTTTGAAACTTGATAAAAAGAGAAGAAAGAGAAAGTGAAAGGTTCAAAAATTTTATTATGTGACTTAAAAGTTTACATTAAAATCCTATTTTTGTCTCACAAAAACTGATTCAATTTTACATTTTATAAATTATGTATAGTAATTTTGAGATAGAAAAAAAGGGGCAGTCCGGTGCATTAAAGCTATCGCTATGCGCGGTGTACGGGAAAATAAAATATAAAATTATTTCATCATTTATTTGGTTACGAATATTAACTAGTCCCAAAATTACTTTAGAGAAATTCTCATATATAGTGTTATTCGCATCCATTTTATTTGAAAAAGTGAGATTTTGCTATATTTCAAAATATAATATAATACATGTATCACCCACATATAATATCTAATCGTAACTAAAAATTGCTTGAATACAATATTTGATTGTAATTGTATGTATGTGTATATATGTGTTTTCTTTTATCTTTACTCGCCGCTATGAGCTTCCACCATTTTTATTCTCTTGGTGATTTGAATCCATAACCTCAAGGCCTGGAGAGTGCTTACTATCCGAGCAACTCCCCATTGTTGTATGTATGTGTTTTCAAAGTAAAAATTAGGTGTATATGTAACTAACTATATATGTATTTATGTATTTATGTGGACAGTGACCGTTAGAGATTTTAGAGACACATATATGTTATAAAATTATATAAATCTCACTATATTATGTGATATTTTAAAGTATCACCATAAAATGTAATATGTAGGCTGAGACCGTTAGTTTAAATCATTTTTTCATTATTTATTTCATCATTTACGTTAAAATAATAGGGAAAATATATCGTTTTCATCCCAAATTATACTCGAAAAGTGTAGGTCACACCTAAACTATACTAGTGACCTATTATACACCTGAACAATAAAAAAGTGATACTTTTAACACCCTGTAAAGCATTATACTACTTGCACGTGGTGCAGTGTTTCACACGTGTCTGCCACGTCGGCATGATACAAAAAAAAATAATAAATTTTCTATTTTTTTTAATTTAATTTTCTGCCTTTTTCTTCAATGTTTAAAACCTTAATTGTTATGCGATCTATGTCCAAAACCTCCATTGTTATGAGATCAAAAACACCATATTCACCACCATAAACTTTATCTCACCAACAAAATTACCATAATAATCAATTTCTTCTAATCATGTTCTTCATCAGTAACCTATCGTCTTCATCCGATTGGATTTTTTTCCGTTCTTTCCAAATCCGCTACTGCAACATTCACTCCTGTAGCATTTAGCAACATCAATTATAATAATCAAATATGGAGAAAAAAATCAAATTCACTACCAAATTCAGTATGCAAATTCTCTAACAATTCTGTTGTTACAAAGACAACTTCATCATCTTCAAATTCGGAAAGTGCCAATGGAAAGTAATTGAAAACAAAGAGGAAAAAATGCAAGAGCAATTGATTCAACAGTGAATACCTGTCTTCTTATTAAATGAAAGAGCATAAGAAACAATCAATGTGTAACACGTCGATTTACGTAGTTTTCCTATAAATTAATACATTGGAGAAGCAGAAAAATTGATGGAAAGTTCCTGGGTCAACAGTGATGTTGCAGTTTGGAAGCGAGAGAGAGAGAGTTGAGATTTTTTTGTGCAAAATAATTGATTCAAATGTAAGTGGAATAGTATAGTAAAGTAGAGAGAGAAATGGGGGAGGGAGGAAGGTTATAAAGAGATTGGATGATGTAAATCCAATGGAATTAGGAATGAGTTCTCGTCAAGTATTTGATAAAGTATGATGAAAGTTTTCAAAATTTGCCCGTTTAAACACCAAATTCAATTTGATTTTGCTCATTGTGAAATTAACATTGTTTTGATGAAGATTGAGGATGGGGTGTGAAGAAATTGTGTTATTTGGGGGTAAGGGTGATGAAGAAGATGTGTTGGTTGGGAGGGTTAGAGTTTGGGGGTGGGGGTGATGAAGAAGAAGATGGTTGGAGTTTGGAGGTGGGGGGTGATGAAGAAGAAGGTGGTTTGGGGGTGGGGGAGGAAGTTTTTTTTTTTTTTTTTGCCTTAATTTTTTACCAGACGCACTATATTTAATTTAAATAATTATGTCTTTTCCACGTTAGATCTAGGGGGTAAAAAGTATCATTTTTGTATAGTTTAGGTGTGTAATAGATCACTAGTATAGTTTAAGTGTGACCTAGACTTTTCGGATATAGTTTGGGGTGGAAACTATGTCTTTTCGCTAAAATAATAAAATTAACTATCTTATAATAGTTTTTTTTATTCAAAAGATGCATTTAATATAACTTAAAAGTAGGAGTACCCAGATTAATCTGGTTCAAGAACAACTAAATTTTGAACAGGGTCTCCTTAAGACAAAATGGTAGAGCTCGTAACTTGTTTAACAAAAAGAGTTCCTAGAATGTCCGCCCATAAAGCTTGTTGTGCTCATATGGGAGGAACTGCAAAAACAGGCACACTTTCATACTGTTTCCTTCTTGCTCCTTTTTTGGTAAGTGCATCCGCCACCCTATTTTGCTCTCTATAGTTGTGTTCCACCTCCAGATAACCCAGCTCTGCCAGTAGTGACCTGCATTCCTCAATAAGACCATTATATAGTAGGTTTCCACTAGTGATCATGTTGATAACAATCTTAGCGTCTACATTAATATGGATAGGGGTTAGGTTGTGAATTTTAACCAACCTCAGTCCCTCAACTAAAGCGATAAGTTTCATCTGATTATTGGTTGCATAAGTGAAGCTTTTGTAGAAACCTAATATCCAATCACCTTTGTGATTTCTGATTGCTCTCCCAATCCCCTTTTTCCATGATTGCCAGTGCATGCCCCATTTGTGTTAAGCTTAAAGGAGTTTTTTAGAGGGGGGTTCCATTTAACATAGATGCTAGTTGCAAGGAATTTGGTAGTAGCAAAGTTGAAGCAGCAGAACTCAACAGTCTGTGCAAGAGTTCTTGAAGGAGGGCTTGTTAGTATGATTATTAAAGAAGTTATCATTCCTAGTAGTCCAGCTAGTCCAGAGGGAGAAGAAAAGGACGGTGGACCAAGAAAAGATGTTGTCAAATTGTTATTAGTTGATTTTCCTCCAAGTTGTGGCCCAATTTTCTCTTTTGAGATCAGAAACAGACATGGTTGAAGGGTTAGATGAGCTTTGTCTCATGTCATTCCAAAAGTTGTTGATTAAGGTACAAGAGGTAAAAATGTGGTCAGCATCTTCAAGTGGATGTTAACAGTTTTTGCAGACATTGTCTAAAAAAATACCCATTCTGTTGAGGGTGTCAGAGCAAGGGAGTCTATCATGGTATAGGAGCCAAATGAAGTGCTTTATTTTATTTGGCACATGTAATTTCCAGATCCAGGTGAAAGAGCTGCTAGTACTGCTGGGATCTTTCAGGCTATTGAACAAAATGTGTTGGTAGGCACTTTTGCTACTGAAAATGCCATTGCCAGTGAGGCTCCAAACAAGCCTGTCACTTTGGAGTTTAGGATTGAAGAAAGAGGACTTGGTAATGGCATAAATAATATTGGTGGGAAGGTCAAAACTGATAGAGTTGAAGTTCCAGGATCCATTTTAGTAAACATCAAAGAGTTTAGTGTTCATATGGTGTTCTATTAATGGACCAGCAATGGAGTTTCTAAATGAAGGGTGGTTTGGATCCACTTATCAGACCAAAAATTAATAAGGTCCCCATTGTGAATAACCCAGTGTGAGGATTGTTTGCAGATGTTCCACCCTTGATGAGTCTTTTCCTTGTTCTAGAGTTGGTATTTTTGCTTACCATGCCTTTAGAGCCATGTTTAGAGAGCAGGACAGATAACCATAGAGTGTGGGGATCGATATTGAGTCTCCAAGCAAGACTAACAAGCATTGAGAGGTTTTTTAGCTCAGCTTTCTGGACCCCCAGCCCACCCTGTGCTTTAGGCAGAGTGATGGTATCCCAGTTTAGCAGATGCAGCTTTTTCTTATGCTCAGTGGTTCCCTAAATAAAGTTTGAATTTTATTAATGGTTTTAAGGATTTTGGAGGGAAGGAGGATGTATTGTATTACATGAGTAGGCATGCTATCCAGGCATGTTTGGGCAAGGGTTGTTCTTCCTGCTAAGTTCAAAAACTTAGTTTTCGAACCTGTCATTCTATTTTTAAGATTATCAATGATGAATTGAAAGTTAGAGTTTGTAGGGTGCTTGTGGAGAATAGGGAACCCAAGGTCTACCAAAGGACTTCCTTGCCTTGATGGAAAGCATGTTGGACAGGTTGGAGATGGTGTCTCTATTGCAGCTTGCAGATAAGATAATTTTAGATTTTAAAGGGTTTATCTTCAAACTAGAAAAAGAACTGAACTGGGAGAGGGTTTTGTTTATGGTTATGCAGTTTTTGGTATTGGCCCTTGCCATGAGAGTTAGGTCATCTGCAAAGAACAGGTGGGAAATTTTAGGCCCTAAGTATTTAATAGAAATAGAGTCCCAATTAAGAATGTCCACTTCATGGTTGATTCTTCTGGAGAGTATTTCCATGCAAAAGATGAAGATATAAAGGTTGATGGGGTCACCCTGCCTAATTCCTCTAGTAAGTTTAAAGAAATTAGTTTTTCCACCATTAACTAAGACGACAATGTTGCTGGAGGTTATACAGGACATGACGAGAGTGATGAGGTCTTTGGGGAAATTGAAGAAGAGAAAGGCAAGTCTGATAAATGACCATTCAAGCCTGTCAAATACTTTTTCAAGGTTAATTTTTAGGATCATGTTGCCTTCTTACCTTTTATTTTATTAAAGTGGGATATGAATTCTTGAACTATTATGACATTGTCAGAAGCTCTTCTTCTTGAAAGAAAGCTTGCCTGATTCTTGCCAATTATTGCAGGAATGAGGGGTTTGATTCTATTGACTATAATCTTAGTTATGATCTTATACTGAGTGTTACAGAGTCCAATAGGTCTGTAGTTTTTAAGGGTAGAGGCATTAGAGAATTTAGGTATGAGGCAGAGGTAGGTGGAGTTAACCTGATCATTCATTTTGAGAGTGGAGAAAGTATGGATGCAGAAGTTAATGAGGGGTGTCCCCAAGATATGCCAGTACCTTTGGAAAATGAGGGGGTGAAGGCCATCAGGGCTAGGATCCTTGGTGTGTTTGAAGCTGAAGGTGGCTCTTTTGATTTCCTCAGAGGAGGGGGGACTGGTAAGTTGGTGGTGGTATTGAGTGATGATGGACCCAGTCACAGAAGAGTTAGATTGGTAGTTGAGATATCTCCAAGAGTGATCAGTGGTGAATAAGGTCTTATAGTAGTTAATGATTTTTGCCTTGATGTCTGCAGATTCATAAAGCCAGATACCACTATCTTCCTATAGGGCATTGATGGAATTTCTCCTTCTCCTATTGAGGGTAGATGTATGAAAGAATTTGGTGTTGGCATCTCCCTCAATGAGGTAACTGACTCTGGATTTCAATCTCCAAAACTCATGCTCATGTTTGAGAATTTCACTGAATCTTTGAGAAAGGAAATCTTCAAGATTGTGAAGGTAATTGCTGGTAGGGTAGTTGGGGGAATTTGAACACCAGCTAGCCTGGCAAGGATGGTCTTTTTTTCCTTGAAAATGTTTCCAAAGGTCTCCCTATTCCAAGCTGTAGCATTTTCTTGGAACTGAGCAGTATAATTAGTGAGGTTATGGGAGTTGTCAAAGGATTCTCTGACAAGGTGTTCAAATCCTTGGTGGGAGCACCATATACTTTCCATTCTAAAAGGTTTGTCAAGGGCTCCTTAGTTGGCCTTGGAGAGGCCAATGAAAAGAGGGTAGTGATCAGAGTGGGTTCTGGAAAGGTGGGTAACAGAAGCCTCAGGGAATTTATGAATCCAAGTCTCATTAGTAAAACACCTATCAAGTCTCTTTAAGATGAGGTTTCTTCTATTTCTGTACCTTTTATTAGTCTAGGTGTACTTACTGCCTTTGAAACCTAGGTCCATAAGTTTACAGTTATTAATGCAGTTCCAAAATTAGTTGGCTCTACCATTGTTAATGGAATTACCTCCAAATTTGTCACTGGAGGTTAAGATCTCATTAAAGTCACCTCCCATTAGCCAACTATTTTGAGAGTCTCTATTGGCCACATTAGTTGTGATTTCTAATTGATTCCAAAGGGCTTTCCTATCATTATAATAGGTGGCAACATAAATTATACTAAGGAACCAGATGGAGGGAGGGTTAGGTACCTGGACAACAATATGAATACTCTGTAAGGACATGGAGATGTCAGTGATGTCAAGTATGTCCTCCTTCCACATGAGGACCAACCCCCCATATTGACCAGTGGCTTCAGACTAGATGTGCTTGAAGAAGCCAAGATTCTCCGTAAGAGTAGAGTGATAAGTCATTCTTGTTTCAAGAAGAGCCAACATAGAAGGTTTGTGAATACTTAGCATGGAGGAGCAGTGCCTTTGGAACTCCATACTGTTCCCCCCTAGCATTCCATATTATGAGATTCATCATCAATCTTGGGAATACTGGGGGGGTTGTTATTACCTCCTTCTCCTTCCCCAGTAGGTTGGGTGGTGTCATCATTTCTAACTTTTTCTTATTTGGGGATGATGGAGAGAGTTTTGCTACAAAGAACCCTAGTTTGAGGGTCTTGAAAATAGGATCCCTATTTCGAATTTCATAAGGCTTATTGGGCACAAAACTACTACCATTTCATTTACTAATTCCACAAACTCTAGGGTTACTAGTTTTTCCAATGTTAGTACATCTGTTTTTGGGACTCTCATAGATGCTAAGAGGGATTCCATTTCCCTGTTGCTTTCTCTCAGTTCTTTCAGGATCTTTTCTCTTTCCTCTATTTCCAATATCAGGGAGTTGGTCATGGAGAGGGGATCCTGAGCTTGAGTAGGTTGATGGAGGCCCCCATATTCTTTCACAAAAACTAAGTTCTTGGTAAAGAGGTCTTGAGCCGATTGAGGAAAGAAGGGTATGCTCTGTGTGACCTTCAACATGATATTGTTGAGCATGGTTAAAGTGAGGGAGTCGAGAGAAGGCTGATTCATCACTCGCAGCAATGTTGCCATCCAGGTGTTCTGGACAAAGGTCATGAAGCCCTGATTGAGGCCTAGAGTGATCAGTTGTGCTAGGTATTTGGGGTCTCTCAGTGAGATTGATATTGGGTTTCCATCCACCTTTAACTGGAAATTTAGTTGGAGATTTTAGATCCCCATCTTCAACCATGATTTTGGAGCATTTTGAGTTGTTGGTAATGAGGTAAATAACTGTGGCGTTTGCCGATTGTTGCTTCCTGGTGGAGCCATTTAGAGTACAGTTTGAGAGTTGTGGGAGGGAATTTGGATTTTTAGCTTGTAAAAGAGGCTTAATATTGTCCTCATTTATATTTTTGGGGGGAAAGTGGGGCTGATTGACCACTCAAGTCAGCATCAGTCAAGTCCTGAATAGCTTAAGGCATCTGAATTACAATAGTCTTAGAAGTGGAGGCGTTGCAATTTCCAGTTGGTAGGGGGTAATGATGATTTCTTGGGATAGTTGTAGGGTTAGTTGACTTACTAGTGTAAGACGTCAAATCCATCAGGGTATGTGGGTCCGGGATATGAACGCCTTCTTGTACTGGCCAGGACCAGCACTTTAGGTCTGGGTAATATTTCGTGGGTTAAAAATGGTCCTTTTAAGCTTGTTGCTTAAGTTATTATTTAGCCCACTAGCAGTTGGCCCACTAGCATCATTTGGCCCAACACAGCTAGTGCTCAGAATAGGCCCGTTAATGGAGGGTTTAGGACCCTGGTTTAAAGGCATCGGCGCTGGCATAGTGGTAGGATCAGCGAGGTTGAGTAACTTACCTATTTTTGCATCGAATTTCTTAACTTTGACCTCAAACTGAAGAGATGATTTACCTTGCTTCGTTGGCAACTGGTGATGTCAATTTGGTCTGCGTTTTACAAATGAGGCTGTCTTTCACTCATTGGTGTCGTTCTTCTTCTTTGGGGTTTCATCATAGTGGTTAGTAGTAGTTTTTGGGGTGCGTGTATATGCGATTGGTGAGAACATGGCCCAAACGCCCACAACCCATGGAAAGAATTCGCTCACCTTCATACCAGATCTGTTATTTATGGCTGCTGATGTTGATAGGAGATTTAACCAGAGTCTCAAGGGGGATCTATATGCAGATGCGTGCATATCTCCTACGGAGGGTAGAGGAGGTGCACGCATATATCTTCAATAGTTTCCTCATTTTCATCCCTATTTTCTTGAGGATTTGACGGTCGTAGAACTTGGTCGGGAGATGAGAGAGTCTAGTCCAAATTGCAGTAGTTTGTATTTAGTGCTCCGATAGTATAAAGTTTGGTTCCAAGCTCCTCACTGAAACGAAGTGCCTCCCACAAACCAAGGGCCTAATCGTAAAGCTGTCTGTTGCTTTTCTCAGTTGAAAACTTTGCGATGTAGAAGTCAAGTCCTAGATCTATGAGGGGAAATTTCTCATCTAGATTCCAGAGTTCTTTTAGCTTACTTTCGATGAATTGGTGGTTGAATCTCTTCCCCACGATCTTGAGAATGACAGAGTATTTCCAGGGGGAATAAAGACGCTGCTTGTCATAAATTTTGAAGCTGATAAAATCCTCTTCAATATCAGTTTGGGTGAGTGAGGGGGTTCATCGCGATGGAATAATAGGACTAAGACAGCTGAGGGATGACTCCTTTAGTAATATCACTGTAGGATGGTTTTGGGGGAGGGTCTTTCTCCATTGAGGTTCTATCTCCATCAGGTGGTTCCAGCAGAATTTTGGTGGTGGATTATAACTGGGTTTCAAGCATTTGAGTTTTGTTCAGTGTTAGATCGAGCATTTTAGAGAGAGAAGAGTCTTTCTCTCTCTAAAATTACAACTTTGGGTTATCTTATAATAGTTGAAATAGTTAATTCCATAAAATATCTTTTTTTATCTCATACCGCTAACTTAACGTGTCATCCGGGCCGAGCCGACCCAAACTGATACTGGCTCAGTTAAATTAACCCATCTTTGGGTCGGTAAGGTCCGGTCCCAAATCTTAACGGAGCGGTCCTTACCATGCCCAACAGTAATAAATTGCCGAATGGCCCATGTCCGGCCTATTTAACTATAATTCCGATTTAATAGGTTGAGACTGGATCAACCCGACTCAGTTCAAGTAATGGCCTGGTTACCGGTCCTTGCATATTTAAAAAGAATAAATAAATAAATTCAAAATTTCATGATTTTTTTTCAATATATACTATATATACACATATATACTATTAAATACATTATACAATAAACGTAAACTACTAAAAAAATAAAAAAACCGACCACGGAATGTGGTAGGAAAAAAACGACCACACGTGGTCGGTTTTTTAATTTTTTTAATTAAAAGCTACCACAAAATCAAAATAATTATTTCAATAATTTTTATATTAATTATAATTTATTTTAGTTGATTTTTTTAAAAAAAATTAAACTTTTTTTCAAAAAACGACCACTAGTGGTCGGTTTTGAATTAAAAAAAAAGAAAATATTTTTCCAAAAACTGACCACTTGTGGTCGGTTTTTAATTTTAAAAAGAAAATAAAATACTTTTAAACATAATCTTTATATGTAATCAATAATTATATATATGTAATCAAATATATATATATATACATATATATATATATATATATAAATATATTAGTTTCATAAAAAATAATTATATATGTTAGTATTATAGATATAATTTTTTGAAATTGCATTGATCACACGCAGTCGATAATCAGTATAATAGTAATAAAAATCAGTCATTCTTATTTTTGTAAAAATTACAATTAAAAATATATCAAATAAAATATAATAATTACGTTAAACGTAATCTTTATGTTTACTTATGTTTCAATATATAAAATAAATATTTTCCTTCGTATATACGTTAAATGACGTTAAACATGCATAATATTTGTATAATGAATTTGTGTGTGTATATATATATATATATATATATATATATATATCATACCATTGAGATAATGATATTATGTTACTATTTCAGTTATAATAATGTAATATATAACCGATAAATCATCAGAATATAATGAACGTGTTCTATTATAAGGCAATATACTTGTGGATGTGATATATATATACGCATTCAAGAGTTCATATATATATAAATATCTTTATATATATATATATATATATATATATATATATATATATATATATATCATGTAGTGATCGATTGATGAACGATGTAGTCAAAACCTAGTATATTAAGTTAATCAAATATAATTAATCGATCACTCATCTGAGTATGTATAAGAAACACACCGTGTTATATTATTGGATAATATACTTGTGTACGTATGTGATATATATAGTATGTATTTAGAATTTGATATAGTCGATAGTTTGTATATGTGTGCATGTATGTATGTATGTATATATATATATATATATATATATATATATATATATAGTATATACATATTATACAGTGAAGGTATATTAATGATATACATATGATAATGTAATCTATAATTCATCTGAGTATTTGTGAAATACATTGTATATTATTATGGGGTAGTAAAACCGTGTATGTGATGTTTACAGTATGTATGTGAAAGCGATAAGCAATTGAATATATGTATATATAAGTATATCTCGTGTAGTGACATATGTAGTAATCGAAATCTAGATAACTGAATCTATATATCAAAATAGTTTGAATGATACGTTGATATATCTTACTATTGAGGAAGTAGATATACTATTTTGGGTCAATGTAGACATGCGTATGTTGTTAAAATTGTAATAACGTAAGAGTAGTATTACGATATATATATATATATATATATATATATATATATATAATATTGTATTTAAAAGCTAATAAACCAAAAATTTATCATAATTTACAAAATTCATCAATATTATTATACGATTGAGGAAATATACTACTTGTGTACGTATGTGTTGATAAAATAACTACTTATCTGATTTATATATATATGAGTTTTATTAAATTAATTGGATGTTGTCCCGATCCCATACACAGTGTATGTACTGTATATTTATATATATACGAATTGTATTAAATTAATTGAATGTTATAAATATTATATAATTTATTAAAATTTTAATTTGTTAAAAAATATTTTTTTTATATATTACGAAAACCGACCACACGTGGTTGGTTTTCATAATATTTAAAAAAAAAAAAAAAACCCAAACCAACCCGTAATAAATAATCATAACATAAAACAAAAAATCCCCATTTCACCCATCAACAACGACAAGAACGCCATTTTTCTTTCTCTTTCACTCCAAAACCCTACAAATCCTCCAATCTCCATTGTTCTTTCTCTTTCAAGGAAGTTTTACTCAACTTCTTGGATTCTTTTTGGCTTTAATCAAATTTTCAAGGAACTATTCCATCTTAACTTTCAATTTTGGGCAAGGCAACAATTAACTACAACTCATTAATTAAATTTAGCTCATTTTACTATCCACAAACTCATTTTTTAATATCTAGAAATGTTAAATGTCTACATACAAATATCTTAGTGTTAATTTCGTCAGTTGGTTGTGGTTTGAGTTCTAGGGTTTGAATATTTATTTTACTTAGCTAGATTTTAGCTAATTTTTGGAATTAGAGATTGAATTAGTTAATTTTAGGTTTGTTCCTATATTAATTTGATTTTGAATTGCCTAAATTTTGGTTTGTCTTGAGACTTATTTCTCAATTTTACTCATTAATTATTTAATTTTTGGGGGGGGGAACTCTTATTTCTATTCCTTTACTAAATTATTGTAATTATTTAAGCGAAAGATTATTCTTTGTAATAATTTTACTATTTGACAGATTTTGAATCCGGTATTAGTATTGCTTTGCTATTTTTTCTGGTGATCGCTTATCTCTTTCACTTTAATTTAGGCCACACAAAGATAAGTTGTTATCTTCTTGTTATTGTTCATATTGAAGTCTAGTGAAGACGTGTGTTGCCTTGTTTGATTCACTAGCATTGTTGTTATCTTCTTGTTATTGTTCATATTGAAGTCTAGTGAAGCCGTGTGTGGCCTTGTTTGATACACTAGCATTGTTGTTATCTTCTTGTTATTGTTCATATTGAAGTCTAGTGAAGCCGTGTATGGTCTTGTTCGATTCACAAGCATTGTTGTTGAATCTTGTTGGTGTTGTTGTTGGTTGTTTTGAATGAGGTTTGTTTGGTGACTTAGTCACTTGAAAATGCTCAAGTGTAGGAACTTTAAAGGGGATTTTTTGTTTTGAATGTGATTTGGTAGGTGACTTAGTTGCTTGAAAATGGTTAAGTGTAGGGACTTTATAGGGGATTTTTTGTTTTGAATGTGGTTTGGTAGGTGACTTAGTTGCTTGAAAATGGTCAAGTGTAGGGACTTTAAAGGGGGCTTTTTATTTTGAATGTGGTTTGGTAGGTGACTTAGTTGCTTGAAAATGGTTAAGTGTAGGAACTTTAAAGGAGACTTTTTGTTTTGAATATGGTTTGTATGGTGACTTAGTCACTTGAATATGGTTAAGTCTAGGAACTTTAAAGGGGATTTGTTGTTTTGAATATGGTTTGGTTGGTGACTTAGTCACTTGAAAATGGTTAAGTGTAGGAACTTTAAAGAGGATTTTTTTGTTTTGAATGTGGTTTGGTAGGTGATTTAGTTGCTTGAAAATGGTTAAGTCTAGGGACTTTAAAGGAGATTTTTTTTGTTTTGAATGTCGTTTGTTCGGTGACTTAGTCACTTGAATATGGTTAAGTGTATGAACTTTAAAGGAGATTTTTTTGTTTTGAATGTGGTTTGGTAGGTGACTTAGTTGCTTGGAAATAGTTAAGTGTAGGAACTTTAAAGGGGATTTTTTGTTTTGAATGTCGTTTGGTTGGTGACTTAGTTGCTTGAAAATGGTTAAGTGTAGGAACTTTAAAGGGGATTTTTTTGTTTTAAATGTGGTTTGGTTGGTGACTTTGTCACTTAAAAATGGTTAAGTGTAGGGACTTTAAAGAGATTTTTTTAATTTTGAATGTGGTTTGTTGGTTACTTAGTTGCTTGAAAGTGGTTAAGATTAAGGACTTTAAAGGAATTTTTTTTTGTTTTGAATGTGGTTTGGTTGGTGACTTAGTCACTTGAATATGGTTAAGTCTAGGAACTTTAAAGGGGATGTGTTGTTTTGAATATGGTTTGGTTGGTGACTTAGTCACTTGAAAATGGTTAAGTGTAGGAACTTTAAAGAGGATTTTTTTGTTTTGAATGTGGTTTGGTAGGTGATTTAGTTGCTTGAAAATGGTTAGGTCTAGGGACTTTAAAGGAGATTTTTTTTGTTTTAAATGTCGTTTGTTCGGTGACTTAGTCACTTGAATATGGTTAAGTGTATGAACTTTAAAGGAGATTTTTTTGTTTTGAATGTGGTTTGGTAGGTGACTTAGTTGCTTGGAAATAGTTAAGTATAGGAACTTTAAAGGGGATTTTTTGTTTTGAATGTCGTTTGGTTGGTGACTTAGTCACTTGAGAATGGTTAAGTGTAGGGACTTTAAAGGGGATTTTTTTGTTTTGAATGTGGTTTGGTTGGTGACTTAGTGACTTGAAAATGGTTAAGTTTAGGAACTTTAAAGGGTTTTTTTTTTTCTATTTTGAATGTGGTTTGGTTGGTGACTTAGTTTCTTGAAAATGGTTAAGTGTAGGAACTTTAAAGTGAATTTTTTTGTTTTGAATGTGGTTTGGTTGGTGACTTAGTCACTTAAAAATGGTTAAGTGTAGCGACTTTAAAGAGGATTTTTTGTTTTGAATGTGGTTTGGTTGGTGACGTAGTCACTTGAAAATGGTTAAATGTAGGGACTTTAAAAGGGATTTTGTGTTTTTAATGTGGTTTGGTTGGTGACTTAGTCACTTAAAAATGGTTAAGTGTAGAGACTTTTAAGGAGATTTTTTTGTTTTGAATGTTGTTTGGTTGGTGACTTAGTCACTTAAAAATGGTTAAGTGTAGGAACTTTAAAGTGGATTTTTTTGTTTTGAATGTGGTTTGGTGGGTGACTTAGTCACTTGAAAATGGTTAAGTATAGGGATTTTTTCTTTTGAATGTGGTTTGGTTGGTGACTTAGTCACTTAAAAATGATCAAGTTTAGGGACTTTAAAGGGGATTTTTTTGTGTTTTGAATGTAGTTTGGTTGGTGACTTAGTTGCTTGAAAATGGTTAAGTGTAAAGACTTTAAAGGAGATTTTTTTGTTTTGAATGTGGTTTGGTTGGTCACTTAGTCACTTGAAAATTGTTAAGTGTAGAGACTTTAAAGGGGAATTTTTCTTTTGAATGTGATTTGGTTGGTGACTTAGTCACTTGAAAATGGTTAAGTGTAGGACTTTAAAGGGGATTTTGTGTTTTGAATGTGGTTTGGTTGGTGACTTAGTTGCTTGAAAATGGTTAAGTGTAGGAACTTTAAATGAGATTTTTTTGTTTTGACTGTGGTTTGGTTGGTGACTTAGTCACTTGAAAATGGTTAAGTGTAGGGACTTTAAAGGGTATTTTGTTTTTCGAATGTGGTTTAGTTGGTGACTTAGTTGCTTGAAAATAGTTAGGTGTAGGGACTTTAAAAGTAATTTTTTTGTTTTGAATGTGGCTATGTTTAGTAATAATTGAATTTTTGTGACTTGATCTAATTAGTTGAATCTGATTAATTGCGTAGATGAAACCTGAATATAGTTGGATATATCTACGAAACAATGATAATAAAATGGGTATCAAGGAGGAATTTGCTGAAGGTGTGAAAAGTTTTGTTGAACATGCTAAGATACTTGATGTTTGTACACGTTTATGGGCTATTCGTTGTCCTTGTGTTAGATGTGATGGTATATGTTGACACTCAATTTTGACTCGCACTTTTTCTTTAATTATTTTTATCATGCTCCTCGACCCTAAAAAAAGAGTGAGATTCGTATTTTTTTTTGTTTCTATTTCTACAAATTTTAATAGAAAGGGAATTTACTTTTCTACCACAATATAAAATATTTTAATTAAATATAACTAAATATTATAACAAATAATATATACATATATATGTATATATGTATGTATGTATATATATATGTATATATATCTTTTGGTATTCGCATTTTTCTAACTTTATTTTTGAGGCAGTATTGTGACGTTATATGTATATTTTTATTATATAAAATATATATATATATGTATATATATATATATATATTTAAGATGTATATACATTTTACCATATTCTTATTTTCACACACACACACACATATATATACATAAATATACGTATTTTGTTAATAGGAGAGTCGGAAAGTATTAAGTCAGATGTCTATACAAATAATGTCCGCAATTTATATATGTTAAACTAAAAATAGTTTTAAATAATTTTTTAGGATGTCAGGAAGCATCGATAAATTTAATTTCGATCAAAAAGATTATTCGGGCTACCAATAATTCAACTTCAATTCATTATTTTTTATTTATTTCATCCAAACCTGACTCTTCTTTTATAAATCTCAACAAGAGGTCCAAAATTAGCCAAAAACCCAGTCCGAAATTATCGGACTAACACAACTTGATTCAGTCCGGCGACTATTTCCCAAATCGAGGATTTCAAAACTTTCAGTCATCGTCATATATTCACATATATATGTAATAATATATTTGATTTATCTAATTATTTACTTATTTACGTATTTATATTCTCTCTTCTTTTCAAATTAAATTCGGATAAAAATGGAATAGATCAAAAAATAAATAATTAAATAATTAATCATTTTAAATCAATTTTTTCTTTCATTTTGTTTTCCGCATGTTTTTGTATATATGTATAAATATTATTTATTATTTTTTGCGGTACTTATTTTTAAGACCATCCGATCTTTGATCGAATGGTCCAAATTTTTGTCAAATTTTTTCAAACCAGTGCATTAAATGCACAGCTCAAATGCGTCTGCTCTTGGCAGAATATGCGTAACCTCTTTTCAAAGTAATATTGACAAGTCTCCATCATCTCTCTCCTAAAATAACAACAACAATGGCCTTCTTTCTCCATCCTCCTTTCTCCCTCTCTTTCACCACCCCCAAATCGGAACCACCATAGCTGGCCACCAGCCATACCTACAAAAATCTCACCAAAATCGACCTCTCTGCTTGCGAATCCTTAGAGGACAGAAGAGGGCAGTCCCCCAATCCGTATAACAATGGAAAAAGGACTTAAAATGCCCATTAAATGGCTTGAAAAATGGAGATTCAGATTTAGAAAGAGATTTCAAGTTTCAAATCAAGTAGGTGTTTTATTTTGAGTTTTGAATCCGGATTTTCTAATTCGAATTCACCTATAAATTGAAGCCTTTCCATCTCTATGAGGAACAAGTTGGAGCTGAACAAAAGATTTCAAGATTGAGAGAGCAACAAAAATCAGTGAAAAAAAGGAGTTTTTTTTTTAATTTTCTTCTTCAAGGGAAATTCGAAACAGGTTTTGGAGATAGAAGGAGTTGGATATTAGTTTGAAATTCAGAAGAAAAAGAGTTCCGAGGGTTCTCGCTTCCATTTTAGAGTGTTTTTTTTTTCAAGCTGGTCACTTCCCGTCACTCATTTCGATTTTGGTTCTAGAGTAAGTATTCTTTGGGTTGGAGTTTAATCGTTGGAAATCCCTTGACGTGAAATCCCATTTTTGCTGCCTCAAAAAAGGTGTGAGTCTGCCCGTTTTAAATTTTAAGTTTCCATCTCTTTGTTCTTTATTTTTATCCCGTTTTCTTTTTGTGTGAATATTTGAATTCATTCCAGTCTTAAATTTATGATTGTTGTTGTTTCCCTTTACCTTTACGCATTGAAAAAATAAAAATTCTAATTTTGTGAATTTATCTTATGGTTGAACATTCAAAGTATCAATGAATATGTGATCCTTTTGGTTTTGAATCGGCTATTGTGGTTTGTTTATCTAGTTCCGTGAACATGATTCCATTTGAAGCATATATTGATTTAATACATATGGTTGATCTCTCTATTCTATTTATCATCAAAATATAAGCCTGTGAATCATGAAAAAAGTATGTTTTCTCTCCGTATTTCACTTTATTAGTAAACTCCTTTTGTGCGCTCTTATTATTGTTGTTATTTAAATTTTAGAAAGGGGTACATGAAATCGTCTTGTCTCGCCTCATGCAGCTATTATGAGTTGTTGTTTGTTGTTATGGTTTAGTTTCATTATTCAATTGACAGAGAAAATACGGGTTCACTCTCTCTAGTTCGACTCTTTCTTTACTTGGGATCCCACGGCTGTGGTTCGGTTCGTACCTTGCTCTTTTACCTATTTATGCTTCTACCAAGAGCACCTCTTTTGTATTCATGTGTATGAATGAACCAGGATATGTGTGTAAGGCTCTATTTTTCTTTTACTTCCTTTTCAGATCTCAGATATGTGTTAGGATGTGGTTATGATTGATTAGAGGTACATAATTCCCATCGTGTCTTTGTTGCGCGAATCCCTTCTCCATCCCACTAATCTATTTCAGTTTCGGGAACACATGAACTTATTATTATTGTTTTCAAAGTTATTTCTTTGTTGTTATTCTGAAAATTGTTTTGCCTAATTGTGAATATGCGATTTTAGTAGTTTCGAGTTTGTAATGGTATGGCTAATTGATTTCCAGTAAAACCAATCCTGGAGCATGATTTCGTTTTAAATTTCAGGGCTGCTTTGTTGCTAAGTATGTGAAATGTGTGGAACACCCCATAATTTCCATTATCTCTGTCACTGTGTAATTGTTTTAGGATCGAAAATCATGTTGGCCATCAAATTTCTACTTTTCCTTACGTATGTAGCATCTTTTGCCGCTTTACAATAGGTTAAGTGAGTTTCATGCCGGGGGTTGTGTTGTTTAAACGATGAATAATAATGTGGTTCGAAGTTGAGGCTTTATTTTGGGAAAGTCTTGCACTTAAATAAAAGGGTAAGGGATGTCCTCTTTTAAATTTAATTGTTCTTAAGATCTAGATGTTCTTTTATAGAGTCAAATTTATATTCTCCTTATGAAAGGCCTTCCAAGGTAAGATTTTGTGGGTTGAGAGTGAGTATTTAGTTGTACAGGTTGTTGGGTTTTGACGTCTGGGGTGCATTCGATATGAAATGACATGTATACTGATCGTAGTCTGTTTTTAGTTGATAAAACTCTTTAAAGTGTCATTTATTTTCTTTGATTTTTCAAAAGTAATTTTTTTTTTCACTACGTCTAGTTTTCAATGACTTTCTTTGGGTTGAAATGTCGATAGAGAATCAATGGGTTGAGGTAGAGAGTACATCATTTACTTATTCGTCCATTCACTTTTCATTTGCTTTTAGCTTATTTTCTAAAAATCGGAACTAAAAGAGATACATATTTATTCAGATGTGTTTTCATCTTAGGATGTTTCTAGTCTATTCTGAAATTTAAATGTTTGAACTATTGCTTACAAAGGATCCTTACTAATTTTCTGTATCAACTTGGGACTCTAAGTAGCTAAAAGTTCTTTTTCTTTTGGGGTAAGCTGAAGACATATTTTTTACAATGAGTAGAGGAACTTCTGGGAGCTAAGACTTTGTTTAGCCTAGATTTATATGCTAACTTCCACTGTTATGTTCTAGCTTGGTAAATATGAGTGTGAGGGCATTTCTCAAGCTGAAATTTAAACAAAGAGTGATCAGAATTTTTATTTTTAAATAAGGAGCATAGCCTGTATCATTAGCATGTTAGGCATATTTATATCTATATTTTTGAAGAGGTCTTCACATAGACGTTGAACACAACCTCTTTAAATGTATTTCACAGTTGTACTAAATAGGTATTGAAATACTACTTTGCACCACTTCTAAGGGGTAAGGATGTGAGTAAATTAGTTAAAAGTTTATCTTGAATTCACAAGGTTTCCTTCATTCTCCCTAACGATAGAAATAAACTTTGCATGTTAAAGTGATATTTAATCTATTCTTAAATATCCTCATGTGACCTTTTTTTACTCGAACCAATTTCTAATCCTTATTTTTTTTTATCTTACATGTACATGTAATCGGGAGTTGGGAGTTCCACAACGGAACTCGTTTGACCCAAGCATCGGGTCAACCGCTATTAGTATTGCAGAGTTTCAGGATCGCACTACTTGAATATTCAAAATCCGAAACGAAGTCTAGTTATCCCCTTTTAGTTCGTTCTTCGTTGAATTATTCACATGCTATTATTATTATTATTATTATTATTATTATTATTATTTTGCAACTAACTTTATGCTCATCGTTGTGTTGTGATACCTTTAGTAACTCATTGTTTATAATCTCTTTATTTATGTGCCTATTTTTATTTAAAAAGTGAAATATTTTTGTCATTAGCGATTAACGCCTAACTAATTTGTAGAAGTGATTTTTTAAAGATTAGCGAACCTTAATTTGGATCAATCGTTTAGCCAAGTCATCTTTCCTTTTAAAAAAAATAAAAATTGCTAATAAATGGATGTGGTAATTTTCAAATTTTATTTTAAAATAAATTTTTTCGAAAACATTTAGTAATAAACGAGTTGCCAATTTTAGATTAACCAGCTTTAAATTCATAAGTCCAACATGTCAATCTATATCCTTTTTTTATGAACATTATTAGAATTTTACAAATCTCCAAGGAAAGAAATGCAAGGTATAAATATTCATTCGTCACCACGCACGAGGTACATTATTTTTGATACTTCTAAAATTATTTTCATCATTATTCTTATACATACTAATTGGTAATGCTACTATTTCACTACCGACACCCTAATCATCATTTTTAAACGTCATCAATATCATCATTATTGTCTTACTGGATTACTACATTATCGTGATTATTATTATTATTATTATTATTATTATTATTATTATTATTATTATTATGATCATCATCATCATCATCATCATCTTTACTATTTATTATCATTGTCACTATTTTGCATAAGCCCAACATGATTATATGTTTTCACACTCTTGAAAGTACATTTCGTAAATAAATTTCATGCTATAAAATATGTTATTGATTGTTTGAATAATTAAATTAAATATTTAAATTCACATATCTTCTAAAATTACCTCATAGAACTAGAAGTTTTTTTTTAACATATAGAAATTATATTATCATCCTATTCATTAAGCATGTATATTTTCATAACAATTACATTACTTTCCCGTACATGGTAGCGTCATGTTTTGTTACACCTTAAATTTTAGTTCTTTTTATATAAAATAACAAGTAGAAAATAATGATGAAAATTTTCTTGTCACCATTTTCGCAAATAAATAAAAGCAATAATTTTTCTAAACTAAGCGTAAGGACTATCTTCGGATAGGCTCTGAGGGGTGCCTAACACCTTCCCCTAGAGTAACCAAAACCCTTACTCAGAATCTCAAAATATTTTCGATAGACTAAACCAGAGTTTTACAATAAAAATGGTTTTTCCTAATTTTCCTAAAAAGTTAGGTGGCGACTCTAAATATAATTTTTTTTAATTCCAAGAGTCACGACATACCACCATACGTCGTGTGTTATTTCGACCGGTTCGAAATAGGGCTCGACAGAATGACGACTCTGCTGGGGATTTTATGAACTTAGGTTGTACCTTAACATGCTTAGTTTGGGATTTGTATGCTTTATTATGTTATGTACTTTACGTATCATTATATCATGCTTTGTGTGAAAGGACGCAAGCCAAATCCAAACTTGTGTTCCTTCTTTGTTTGTATAACACTACTTGTTACCACTTTATCACTTACATTTTCCTATTGAGTCTTGGTCGTACACAATTTACACACTGAAAATGCGAGGGGTGTACCTGCACTCCTCCAAAACCTCTTCGGATTCCTTAGTTTCAGAGTTGGTGCAGTTAGGTTAGTGCACCTTCTCGCAGCTATTCAGTCCCACTCTTGAACATTTAGGAGAAAAAGATCTTACTTTAGTGATAGGTCATATTGCATACACCTTAGGCGAAAAGGTCCAGGGTATCGTTCCACGGTTGGGAAACCACCCTTCGCGTCAACGGGTCCTCCACGAACCCAACGATAGTATATGTGGAATGATTAATTGATCCAAACATTAAAAACGTAATAAATTTGAGACATTGAACTTACCATACCCTTTTATTTGTACAGATGGTAATCAACCAGAATCTCGCCAACATCCATATGCTGACTGACATTCCCCATATCCTAAGACACTGGTGGGGAAACATCCGAGTGGCGCATGGAGGAGAGATGTTTGCGTATTTGGGGTCTCTAACGGATCTAATGGAGATAAGGGCAGATAGGCTACTGATTCGATTCCTAGTCAATTTTTGGGACTCGACTATGGTTACTTTCAGATTCAGGGACTTCGAGATCATGACCACCTTAGAAGAGATCAACCAAATGGCTAATTTACCATTGACAGGATGGGAACCTTTGGCCCCCCCCCTATTACTGCAGGTAGTCATTATTTTCGTGATATAGGATTGAAAGTTGGCTCAGGCTTGAGAATGGTTGAGGCAGGCTGGGTATGCCTGGTTTATCTCTTTGAGAGGTTCGGTAGAAGAGAAAGTTATGATCGCTTTTGAGAGGAGTTATCCTTCACCAGGATCGACTGGGAGAGGCATAGAGCCATTGTGTTTATGATGGCTTTTCTCGGTATTATAGTGTTCCCAATGAGAGGGAACCAAACCAGTATTCACATACTACCCATGGTCTTATTCATTTGTAAGGGACCAATCAGGACCACGATCGTGCCAATGATTCTAGTGGAAGTCTTTTGGTCTTTATCCGCATGCTCCAGGGGGCATGATTTTTTCAGAGGCTGCAACCTAACATGATTTTTTCAGAGGCTGCAACCTAATGCTCCAAGTCTGGGCATTAGAGCACTTTTATCGTAGGGATGGTGTCAGAGAGGCTGGCCCTAATCAGATTCGCAGCGACAGACTTAGAGTGGCCATATGGGAGATGTCAGCCAATGAGGAACAGTGGTGTGACTTCCTAATCCATCTCACTGGTAACCTTATACAGTGGAGGCTACCATGGGTTAGTGGTCGAGTAATGCTGAGAAGACATTAGACTTACTTTCTTGAGTTGATTGGGTTGGATGGAATCCAGCCATATGCACCTTTGAGGGTTCTAGGATAATTCGGCCTAATTCAGAATGTCCCTCTATGGTCAAATATGGCATTATCAGAGATCGATTATGGGGGAAGAATCCCTGTAGAGAGGCTTGGCAACCTAATCCACGGCTGGGGACATATCTTAAGTTTGGGCATGGGAGGTAACCCATACTTCACTCCCGAGTACTACACCTGGTATAGGTTGGAAGGAATTCTAGCTCAACCAAGTCTTATGTCTCTCCAAGGGCTGGCTGACATTCACAGAGTGGACCAAATTCGAGAGCAGCTGCTTCATCTTAGGCTTGTAACCACAGCCATGTACGAGCAGGTGATTCCTAGATCGGTGGATCACCTTATCCCTACTATTGATGATGAACCTAAGGAAGAAATGGAGGAAGATCCTGAGGAAGATCCTGAGGAGATGGAGGAAGATCCTGAAGAGGACCCAGAGGAGGATCCCGAAGAGGACCTGGAGGAAGATCCGGAGGAGGAATCAATGGAAGAGCAGGATGGGGAGTTGACAGAGGAGATAGAGGAAGACCCTAAGGAAGAAGAGTATGGACCTATAGACTTCGGCGGAGCAGACGAAGACTTCCAAGGGCAGCAGTTAGACGGATCCCTAGAGTATCACCCTAGGCCTTATTATGACCTCGATGATGATGATGATCCCCCCAGTTGGCCTTAGGATCCATCTTGTTGTTATAGATTCTTGAGGATCTTGTACGACCTATCTGTACTTTTGTCTTTCATTTTTGTTTTCCCTAAAAAGGGTCTTGCGTGACCTCTATCGATATTGTCATAGGCTACCATGATGTAATCTTTAGTTCAAAACTTTTCTTTGTAACCCGTGACTTCACACCTTGCCTTTTTCATTAATCAAAATCCCTTTATCCTGAATTTAATTACAATTTAAAGCTTTGGATCAATTAATTATGTTTGCAGCGAAGGCATACCTCTGACGAAAAGAGACTCTATATTAGGACGCATTTGAATGTCGCCAAATTGGTGTATATATGTGCTACTTACTTGTTACATTTACGTTATTACCCAAACTAACATAGTTTTCTTTTTCTTATTCTTTTATTTAATCCCCAAACAACAAAAAGTTGATTTGTGTCAATTGGAAAACTGGCGGAATCTTAGTACAACCTCCGATCTAAAAACAAAATGACCAACAATGATAAGGCCATGATGATAGCCGTAGATGAAGTCGAAAGCTCGTAGAAGCTATCCAAAACGCAAAATGACGAGCAAATGGCTAGTATGGTGCAAGAGATCGAAGTGTTAAAGGAAGAATTGTATCAAATGCGAGACTTGACTAAGCTTACCATGGCTAGCTTTCCCACTCAGCTCCAGGGTCCAGATGTTGGATTACCCCCGATTTCCCCAGCTAATCCAACGAACCTATCGCATGCTCAAGCACCACCTACTTTCCAACACACTATCAGAACATTGCCTGGTTATCTATTTCTTACTCACAACTTTACTGTTATGATCCATCCAGAGATGCAACACATACTCGAAGCATATGTCACTTGTGAGATACCTGTGCCTCCTGTATACGCTACCGAAGCTCCTGCCTTTGCAATATCTATGACTTTTAAGGTTCCATATGAGGCTGATCGGTATGTGGGGTTAGGAAAAGATGTCCAATCAAGTGAAGAAGGGTGGATAGCATCCCATCTTGAGAGTCTAAAGAGAGCATTCAGAAGCATTCAAGTCACCAGAGGGACTGAAAATTTGGACTACGATGACTTATGCATTCATCCAGACATGGACATGCCAGTGGGGTACAAACCACCAAAGTTTGATGTGTTTGACGGAAAAGGTGACCCGCATGCACACCTGAGGGCTTACTGCGACAAGTTAGTCGGGGTAGGAAGGAATGAGAAGTTAAGAATGAAACTATTTATTCGGAGTTTATCGGGAGAAGCTTTGACTTGGTACACCCGACAAGACCCTTGTAAGTGGCGTGACTGGCGGGAAATGGTCGAGGATTTCATGAGTCGCTTCAGATTCAACACTGAGATTTCCCTAAATAGGTTCTCATTGGCTAACATACAGAAGAAGCCATCCGAATTATTTCAAGAATATGCATGGCGTTGGAGGACCGAGGCTGTAAAGATCAAGCCTCCACTAGATGAAAGTGAGCTCTCCAAATATTTTATCCGAGCACAAGAGGGTGTTTACTTTGACAAGATGATGTCGATGATGGGCCAAAAGTTTGCAGAATTGGTCAGAATGGGGGATTTCATAGAAGAAGGCATCAAGTCGGGGAATATCCAATCGATGGCTGCGTTGCAAGATGTGAGCAGGGCCATACAGACCGATTCCATTAATGGTAACAAGAAAAATAAAAAAGATATTTCAGCCGTCACACCATACTACCGACCTAGAAATTCTTCCCACCATTACCCTAACAACCCCCAAATTATTCCACACGTCCCAGTGTACAATACTCAGCCGCATTATAATCCACCTCGAGCTCCAGCATACCAAAATCTACCAAGACCATACGCCTCTGTCCAAGCTCCAGTTCACCAAAATAGACCAGCATATGCACCCAAACCACATCTAAACTTTGAAGCCAGAAATACCTGAACTTACACACCGATTGCAGAACCTTTAGCCCAGTTGTTTGAAAGATTGAGGGCTGCTGATTTATTGCATCCAATTAAGGAAAAGGCCCCTGAACCAACCTCTCGGAACTTTGATGGCAGTAAGCAGTGCGCCTATCACTCAGGAGTCCAAGGGCATGACACGAAAGACTGTTACAGCTTGAAGAATCAAATTGAGTCTCTAATAAGAAGGGGTATCATTAAATGCACCGCCGCAGCTCCCAATATGAACAATAAACCCTTTCCAAATCACAAAAATCAGGAAGTCATCATGATTAATCTAGAGGAGGAGTATGATTAGGAGAAACTATTATTCCCACATGGAACTCAAAAGAAATCACCACTGCATCCCCATCACAGCCATTTATCACAGTTAGTTGAGGGAGCCTATACATGTTCAGACTTACCTTCCAAGAGTCGTAGTGAACACATCAGCTATTGGGAGGACTGATTATGACACCAAAGCAGTACCATGGGACTATCGAGCTGAAGCCAAGGGCAAAATGATAGATGTTGTTACGGCTCAAGGTGTGACCAGGTCGGGGAGATGTTATGCACCAGAAGAACCAAATCGTAGAGTTTTCGGGAAAGATCAAAATCCGAGGAGAAATATCACAGATGTTGAAGCTGCAAAATTTTGGAAGAAGATGCAGTCCAAAGACTATTCAGTCAAGAAGACACCGGCCCACATATCTGTCATGTCTTTGCTTATAAGTTCTGAAACTCATAAAAGTGCTTTGATGGAAGTTTTATCTGGGATTAGCATACCAAAGAAGAAAACTAGCGAGACTTTGGCCGCAACAATCGGGCGAGTGGTAGAAGCAAATAAGGTCTTTTTTCATGACGATGAGTTACCACAGAAGGGGCTGCACACAACAAAGCGCTCCATATTACGGTCAGATATCATGAAAAGATTGTGAAAAGGGTCTTGATCGATGGCGATTTGGGTTGCAGTATCTGTCCATTGTCCACGCTGAGGGATTTGGGTGTGAATATAAAAGATATAAGGGAGAATCGGGTGAAGGTTAGAGCCTTTGATGGGTTGCAAAGGAGTGTCATCGAGGAAATTTACTTAATATTGTAGCTAGGACCAGCAGAGTTTCCTGTCCTATTTCATGTCATGGATGTGTCATCTAGCTATAACTTATTATTGGGGAGGCCGTGGGTCCACATGGCGAGAGCCGTTCCTTCCACTCTCCATCAGTGCATGAATTTTGAATGGGGTCAAGTTACCATTCATAGAGAACTCAGTCATCCCATTTATTCTGTCAATACAGTCTCAGTTACTGAGGAGTTAGATAGAGCCACTTTTCATACTCTGGAGATCATGCAAGCAGCAAAGATCAATGAGAAAGTAATGCCAGTTGAAGCAAAAATGTCAAATGCTGAAAAGATGGTTGCATCAGAGATGTTGAAATATGGGTATCAGCCTAAGACAGGACTAGGACCCAGAGCCGATGGTATAGTTGAGCTGATCCAACTAAAGCAACAAAAGGGTACGATCGGGCTTGGATACGAGCCTATTTCTGGAGTAGCCTATAGGGAAAGATTTAGAATGACAGTGTTCGTGCCAGCCAAAGTCCTAGTTTCATAGAAAGCAGTCAATGAAGATATCATTGAAGGAATAGGGAATCTATTTGTGGTTGTGATCGAAGGTGGATCAGAGATAGATTTCAATAAGCTTACCATCCGTGATGCTGAACCAGGAGAAGTCATGCAGAATTGGACCATTGTCCCTTCCCTATTCCGTCAGGAGTCTTGGTAGTGCGGGACTGTTGTTTCTTTTAAAAATTAGTTTGCTTGCATGATCAATTGAGGCTTGAATCGTGCCGAAGCTATTTTGCTACTTGCCTCTTCGCCAAAGCCAGTGCTTTATTCAATAAAGTTATTATTTTCCAAACTTATTTAATATTTTCAAATATCTATTTATTTTCCAGCATCTATTTACTTTACTCGCTTTTATACCTTTTCAGTGCAAATATTAATAAAAATCCTTGTTTCAGGATTATGACATGTAATGAATCCATTGAGCAAAATAGAAGTGATGCGCAAGATTACGAGGAGTACGATGAGAGCATGATGCCTGAAAACCTACCACAAGAGATCGAACAACTCGAAAGTCAGAAGAAGCCTAATATGGACGAAACTGAAGTCGTCAATTTGGGTGATGAAAAGACAACAAAGGAAACAAGAGTCAGCATACACTTGGAGGATGAAAGAAAGCAGGAATTGATAAGTCTGCTTAAGAAATACATTGATGTATTTGCTTGGTCTTATGACGACATGCTTGGTTTAAGCACCGATATCATCTTGCATCGACTACCAACTAACCCTGCGTGTCCACCGGTGAAGCAAAAGACGAGAAAATTAAAGCCCGATTTGAGTTTGAGAATCAAGGAGGAGGTCACTAAGCAGATAGAAGACAACGTCGTGAGGGTCACGACTTATCCCACCTGGCTGGCCAATATCGTGCCCGTACCAAAGAAGGACGGAAAGATAAGAATATGTGTAGATTATCGAGATCTCAACAAGGCTAGTCCAAAAGACGATTTTCCCCTCCCAAACATTCACATTCTCATTGATAATTGCGCAAAACATGAGTTGAAGTCATTTGTTGATTGTTTCATGGGATATCATCAAATTTTGATGGACGAGAATAATGCAGAAAAAATAGCCTTCCTCACACCGTGGGGGGTATATTGCTACAGGGTAATATCGTTTGGACTCAAGAATGCCGATGCAACTTATATGAGGGCCATGACCACTCTTTTCCACGATATGATTCAAAAAAAAATTGAAGTGTACGTGGATGATGTCGTTATCAAATCTAAAAGAAGTTCGGACCATTTGAATGATTTACGAAAGTTCTTTGAAAGGCTACAATGGTACGACCTAAAGTTGAATTCAGCTAAATATGCCTTCGTAGTCCCCGCAGGAAAGTTATTAGGATTCATCGTTAGTAGGAGAGGTATAGAGTTGGATCTGTCCAAGATAAAGGTAATCCAAGACTTACCACACCCTAAGACCAAGAAGGACGTAATGAGTTTCTTGGGAAGACTCAATTATATTCGTCGGTTCATAGCCCAATCCACGATCATTTGTGAACCAATATTCAAGTTATTGAAGAAGGATGCTGCCACTGGATGGACTGAAGAATGTCAAAAGGCTTTTGAAAAAATTAAGGAGTATTTGTCTAACCCACCAGTATTGGTTCCACCAAAATCGGGAAAGCCGTTGTTGTTATATCTATCCGTAATGGATAATGCCTTTGGATGTGTGTTAGGCCAGCATGATGATACAGGGAGGAAAGAGCAAGCCATTTACTACCTGAGTAAGAAGTTCACACCGTACGAAGCTAGGTATACATTGTTGGAATGGACTTGTTGTGCACTGACCTGGGTTACGCAAAGGTTAAGGCACTACCTGTTCGCGTATACCACGTACTTAATTTTGAGAATGGATCCACTCAAGTACATATTTCAGAAGCCAATGCCTACTGGAAAGTTGGCAAAATGGCAGATCTTGTTGAGTGAGTTTGACATTGTGTACGTGACACAAAAAGCTGTTAAAGGGAAAGCTTTAGCTGATCACCTCGCAGAAAATCCAGTAGATGAAGATTACAGGCTGCTCAAGACCTACTTTCCTGATAAAGAGGTGTTGTTTGCAGGAGAAGACATCTCAGAGTCATATGATAGATGGAGAATGTTTTTCGATGGAGCAGTGAACTTTAAAGGAGTCGGAATTGGAGCAGTCCTAGTTTCAAAAATAGGTCAACACTACCCAATCTCGGCGAAGATTAGGTTTCCTTACACGAATAACATGGCAGAATATGAGGCTTGCATTTTCGGGCTTAGGATGACAGTAGACATGATATTAAAGAGTTATTGGTGATAGGAGATTCGGACTTATTGATCCATCAGGTGCAAGGAGAATGGACCACCAAGATTTTCAAAATCCTTCCTTATGTGCAATGTGTTAAGGAATTGAGCAAAAGGTTTACGAAGACTGAATTCAAGCATATCCCTCAAATTCAAAATGAGTTCGCCGATGCCTTGGCGACACTATCTTCAATGATTCAGCATTCAGATAAGAATTACATCGATCCCATCAAAGTGGAGATATACGACTAACAAGCCTACTGTTTCCATGTAGATGAAGAGCCAGATGGAAAACCGTGGTATTACGATATTAAGAGGTTACTCGGAGCGGAAGAATATCCAGAAGGCGCTACTGCCAAACAGAAAAGGACTTTAATAAGGATGGCCAATCACTTCTTTCTCAACTGGGAAATCCTATATAGGCGGACTCCAGACCTAGGATTGCTACGATACGACGATGCCATGGAGGCCACAAGATTGTTAGAGGAGATACATGCAGAAACCTGTGGACCCCACATGAATGGTTTCATGCTTGCAAAAAAGATTTTGAGAGCTGAATACTTTTGGATGAGTATAGAGAGGGATAGCATCTGATTCGTGTAGAAGTGTCACCAATGTCAAGTTCATGGAGACTTTATACGAGTTCCACCAAACGAACTCAATGTGATGGGTTCTACTTGGTCGTTTGCTGCTTGGGGAATGGATATTTTTGGGCCCATAGAGCCTCCTGCATCTAATGGACACCGTTTTATCTTGGTCTCTATCGATTACTTCACAAAGTGGGTTGAGGCCTCAACACATAAGGCCGTAACAAAAAAGGTGGTAGCAGATTTTGTTCATAACAACTTAGTCTGCCGGTTTGGAATTCCAGAGTCAATCATAATAGATAATGAAGCCAATCTTAATAGCGACCTGATGAGAGAGATTTGCGAAAGGTTTAAGATATCTCATCGAAATTCCACGGCTTATCGGCCACAAATGAATGGAGCGGTTGAAGCTGCAAACAAAAATATCAAGAGGATCTTGAGGAAAATAGTGGACGGTAACAGGGAATGGCATGAGAAGTTGTCATATGCTTTACTTGGATATCGCACCATAATCAGAACTTCTACTGGGGCAACTCCCTACATGTTGGTTTATGGGTCGGAAGCAGTGATACCTGCGAAAGTAGAGATTCCTCTATTAAGAGTCATTCAGGAGGTTGGTCTAGACGACGCTAAATGGATTTGTAGTAGAATCAACCAGTTGATGCTCATTGACGAGAAGAGACTGGATGCGGTCTGTCATGGTCAACTCTATCAAAATAGAATAATCAAGGCGTTCAACAAAAAAGTTAAGCCTCATCGATTCACATCGGGAGAGTTGGTATTGAAGAAGATATTCCCTCACCAAGATGAAGCCAAAGGAAAATTTGTGCCAAATTGGCAAGGTCCTTACATAGTTCACCGAGTACTCTAAGGAGGAGTAGTAATCCTCACGGAAATGGATGGCACAGTAAGCACAAAGCCGATCAACTCAGATGCCATCAAGTAGTACTACATTTGAAGACATTAGGACTAGTTGTTTCTTTGTACTTTTTGCATTTTTCTCTGATGTAACAGAACTATGTATTAGCCTGATTTCCTACAGCGGGATACCTAGGCAGCCTACATAGGGTTCGGTTTCCCTTAGAAAACCCAAAATATCATCCTTTCATGTATGTAGAACTACGCTCGACCTGACTTCCCATGGCGGGATACGTAGGAAATCCACATCAGATTCGGTCCCTTCATATTTTTACCTTTTCATTGTACTGAACTAAGACCTGACCTGATTCTTCTTGGATACGTAGGCAGCCTGAGTCAGGCCCGATCATTGTATTATTTTACTTTATCTTTTGTATCGAACTATGTTATGACCTGATTCCTATTCTTAGGATACGTAGGCTGTCTGAGTCAGGCTCGATCACTGTATTTCATATTTTCATTTCTCCTATTATGTTGAACTACGTCATGACCTGATTCCACTTGAATACGTAGGCAGTTTGAGTCAAACTCGATCATTGCATTTTATTTTCCTTTCTCCACCCTCGAACTACGTACAGACCTGATTCCTATTGTAAGGATACGTAGGCAACCTGAAAGGTTCAGTCTTACCATTAGGAAAATCCCCTATTGCCCATAGTATAGCCCCAGAATATAAGGGATCTCTCTGCCAGAACCTTCATAGTATCAAAAGGCAGAGCAGCTCCACCCGAAGGATAAAGCTACATGGGTCACGATCAACAAATAGAGGCTTAATGGATTTCTGAACATGTCATAATCTAAAAATGACAAAGGATTACTATATATACTTAATATATACGTAATATATTTGTGAAACATATATATATATATTTCACCATACTTTCAACTTTCCCACCTACTGGGGCTCCAGGTTTGGGAGTGGTTGAGCAACCAAGGGAGTGTTGGAGAATTTCATAAATAAAGTCAGGATTCCCAAGTCGACACAAATCAACACCCACTTCCAACTAAGAATCTTTCTTTGAGCGCAGAAAAATAGGAATTAGAAGACTACATCAAGCTAAGATTTAGGATAGGATCAGGGGCATCATGCGGCTTATCACTGTGACATGAGCCAAATATTCTTCCCTTACTTTACATACATTTATACTGATCCTCACAAGCTCTAAGGGTTTTATTCAAATTCTTTCACAGGTACATTTTAAAGACCCAAGTCGGAAACTAAGAAAAGAGAATCCTCATAGGAAGATTAGGCTATTTACTCCCCCCAACAAACTCCGCAAATCGGAGAGTGTTGTCTGACTTCAATAAAGTCGAGATTTCGCAGGGCAAGAACTATATATAAGCAAACAAAGTCAAGCTTCCACATTCCAAGGGACTGTACATAAGCAAACAAAGTCGAGCTTCCGCATTCTAAAGGACTGTACATAAGCAAACAAAGTCAAAATTCCGCATTCCAAGGACTGTATAGAAGCAAACAAAGTCGAGTTCCATATTCTGAAGACTGTACATAAGCAAGAAAAGCGATCCTCTACCATATCGGATGATGCAAACGAGCAATACGACTCTCCGCCACATCGGGAGTTATGCACCAGCAAGGGGGACGCCCTGCCACAAATAAGAGAATGTATATAAGCAAAACAACACTCTGCCATATCAGAGAATTGCATTTCAACAAACAAAGCACAGCCTGTCAATCAGAGGCCCATACCATAGCAAGCGCTCAAGAAAGTCATTATCACAACAGCATCAAGTTCCAACAGCAATACCGTTATCTTGATCAAACTGAGGGATGCCTTGAAAATACGAGGCAGTTTACCTTTAGGCAAATGTCCCGCCATCAGAGGCTATTTATATTTTAGCCGATGGAGGCTATTTGCATTTCAGCCGACGGAGGCTATTTACATTTTAGCCGACGGAGGCTATTTATATTTCAGCCGATAGAGGCTATTTACATTCAAGCAGTTGTTCAGCCGACGGAGGCTATTTTCAGTTTAGCCGATGGAGGCTATTTATATTTCAGCCGACGGAGGATATCTACATTTTAGTTATTGCCCGCCAGTTGGAGGCCTCCACTAACGGAGGCAATACTAGTTTAAATATCTAAATTCTACTCTTTACATTATGATTTCAATTTAAACAACAGGTATTTTTCACCCCGTTACCTGTTTTACAGGACCATGCAGTAGAACGTGGAACTACCCTTTTAGCAGCAAACTGGGGCAACCTATCTAATGTCAAGCATCGCTAACTATGTCAAGGATTCTGGCGAAGAAACTCAACTCAAGTTTTTGTTTTCATAATTTTCTTTGTCATCACCCAATGCATTCTTAGTCCAACACAGGCCTTTTCTCTCAAGATCCTCAGCAGATATAACTATCCAACGTCTCCTAATCCGTAGCTACTTTTAACAGCCAACTCAGGCTTGCGTCCGTATCCATTTCATTCATGCTGAAAGTTTGTTATCATTCCGAAAGAACCTAGTGTTACCATAATTCTATACTAGGGCAAATTTTAACAAATATCAAAATTTTGCTACAATTCGAACTACAAATGGCTTGATTTCTCGTGGAGCCCGAGATATGTAGGCAGCTTAAAAATTGGAGCCCGACCATAACCTTTCAAATATTTTGTTCTGCCCAAGACAAAATTGATTACGTTAACGTGAGTGCCCAAAGATTTTCGACACAAATCTTCGGTCCCTCAGGGGCAACTATTGACACTCAATTTTGACTTGCACTTTTCCTTTAATTATTTTTATCATGCTCCTCGACCCTAAATAATTTTTAATTTTTTTTTTTAAAAGAGTGAGATTCGTATTTTTTTGTTTCTATTTCTACAAATTTTAATAGAAAAGGAATTTACTTTTCTACCATAATATAAAATATTTTAATTAAATATAACTAAATATTTTAACAAATAATATATACATATATATATGTATATATGTATGTATGTATATATATGTATATGTCTTTTGGTATTCGCATTTTTCTAACTTTATTTTTGAGGCAGTATTGTGACCTTATATGTATATTTTTATTACACAATATATATATATATATATATATATATTTAAGATGTATATACATTTTATCATATTCTTATTTTCACACACACACATATATATACACATAAATATACATATTTTGTTAATAGGATAGTCGCAAAGTATTAAGTCGGATGTCTATACAAATAATGTCCACAATTTATATATGTTAAACTAAAAATATTTTTAAATAATTTTTTAGGATGTCAGAAAGCATCGATAAATTTAATTTCGATGAAAAAGATTATTCGGGCTACCAATAATTCAACTTCAATTCATTATTCTTTATTTATTTCATCCAAACCTGACTCTTCTTTTATAAATCTCAATAAGAGGCCCAAAATTAACCCAAAACCCAGTCCAAAATTACTGGACTAAACAACTTGATTCAGTCCGACGACTATTTCCCAAATCGAGGATTTCAAAACTTTCAGTCATCGTCATATATTCACATATATATGTAATAATGTATTTGATTTATCTAATTATTTACTTATTTATGTATTTATATTCTCTCTTCTTTTCAAATTAAATCCAAATAAAAATTGAATAGATCAAAAAATAAATAATTAATCATTTTAAATCAATTTTTTTTCTTTCTTTTTGTTTTTCGCTTGTTTTTGTATATATGTATAAATATTATTTATTATTTTTTGAAGTACTTCTTTTAAGACCGTCCGATCTTTGATCGAATGGTCTAAATTTTGGTCAAATTTTTTCAAACCAGTGCATTAAATGCACAGCTCAAACGCGTCTTTTCTTGGCAGAATACGCGTAACCTCTTTCCAAAGTAATATTGACAAGTATCCATCATCCCTCTCCCAAAATAACAACAATGGCCTCCTTTCTCCATCCTCCTTTCTCCCTCTCTTCCACCACCCCAAATCGGAACCACTATAGCTGGCCACCTGCCATACCTGTGAAAATCTCACCAAAACTAACCTCTCTGCTTGCAAATCCTTAGAGTACAGAAAAGGAAAGTCCCCCAATCCGTATAACAACAGAAAAAGGACTTAAAATGGCCATTAAATGGCCTAAAAAATGGAGATTAAAATTTAGAAAGAGATTTCAAGTTTCAAATCAACTAGGTGTTTTATTTTGAGTTTCGAATCCAGATTTAATAATCCGGATTCACATATAAATTGAAGTCTTTCCATCTCCATGAGGAACAAGTTGGAGTTAAACAAAAAATTTCAAGATTGAGAGAGCAACAAAAATTAGTGAAAAAAAAGAGTTTTTTTTTTTAATTTTCTTCTTCAAAGGAAATTCGAAAAAGGTTTCTGATATAGAAGGGGTTGGATATTGGTTTGAAATTCAGAAGAAAAGGAGTTACGAGGGTTCTCGCTTCCATTTTGGAGTGGTTTTTTTTCAAGCTGGTCACTTTCCGTCACTCATTTCGATTTTGGTTCTAGAGTAAGTATTCTTTGGGTTGGAGTTTAATCATTGGAAATACCTTGACGTGAAATCCCAGTTTTGCTGCCCCAAAAAAGGTGCGAGTCTGCCCCTTTTAAATTTTAAGTTTTCATTTCTTCGTTCTTTCTTTTTATCCCGTTTTCTTTTTGTGTGAATATTTGAATTCATTCTAGTCTTAAATTTATGGTTGTTGTTGTTTCCCTTTACCTTTACGCATTGAAAAAATAAAAATTCTAATTTTGTGAATTTATCTTATGGTTGAACGTTTAAAGTATCAATGAATATGTGATCCTTTTGGTTTTGAATCGGCTATTGTGGTTTGTTTATCTAGTTCCATGAACATGATTCCATTTGAAATGTATATTGATTTAATACATATGGTTGATCTCTCTGTTCTATTTATCATCAAAATATAAGCCTGTGAATTATGAAAAAAGTATGTCTTCTCTCCATATTTCACTTGTTTAGTAAACTCCTTTTGTGCGCTCTTATTATTGTTGTGATTTAAATTTTAGAAAGGGGTGCGTGAAATCGTCTTGTCTCGCCTCATGCAGCTATTATGAGTGGTTGTTTGTTGTTATGGTTTAGTTTCACTATTCAAGTGACAGAGAAAATACGGGTTCACTCTCTCTAGTTCGACTCTTTCTTTACTTGGGATCCCACGGCTGTGGTTTGGTTCGTATCTTGCTCTTTTACTTATTTATGCTTCTGCCAAGAGCACCTCTTTTGTATTCGTGTGTATGAATGAACCAGGATATGTGTAAGGCTCTATTTTTCTTTTACTTCCTTTTCAGATCTCAGATATGTCTTAGGATGTGGTTATGATTGATTAAAGGTACATAATTCCCATTGTGTCTTTGTTGCGCGAATCCCTACTCCATCCCGCTGATCTATTTCAGTTTTGGGAACACATGAACTTATTATTATTGTTTTCAAAGTTATGTCTTTGTTGTTATTCTGAAAATTGTTTTGCCTAATTGTAATATGCGATTTTAGTAGTTTCGAGTTTGTAATGGTATGACTAATTGATTTTCGATGAAACCAATCCCGGAGCATGATTTCGTTTTAAATTTCAGGGCTGCTTTGTGGCTAAGTATGCGAAATGTGTGGAACACCCCATAATTTTCATTATCTCTATCACCGTGTAATTGTTTTAGGATCAGAAATCATGTAGGCCATCAAATTTCTACTTTTCCTTACGTATGTAGCATCTTTTTCCGCTTTGCAATAGGTTAAGTGAGTTTCATGCGGGGGGTTGTGTTGTTTAAACGATGAATAATAATGTAGTTCGAAGTTGCGGCTTTATTTTAGGAAAGTCTTGCACTTAAACAAAAGGGTAAGGGATGTCCTCTTTTAAATTTAATTGCTCTTAAGCTCTAGATGTTCTTTTATAGAGTCAAATTTATATTCTCCTTATGAAAGGCCTTCCAAGGTAAGATTTTGTGGGTTGAGAGTGAGTATTTAGTTGTACAGGTTGTTGGGTTTTGACGTATGGGTGCATTCGAGATGAAATGACATGTATACCGATCGTAGTCTATTTTGAGTTGATAAAACTCTTTAAAGTGTCATTTATTTTCTTTGAGTTTTCAAAAGTAATGTTTTTTTTCACTACGTCTAGTTTTGAGTGACTTTCTTTGGGTTGCAATGTCGATAGAGAATCAATGGGTTGAGGTAGAGAGTAAATCATTTACTTATTCGTCCATTCACTTTTCATTTGCTTTTATCTTATTTTCTAAAAATCGAAACTAAAAGAGATACATATTTATTCAAATGTGTTTTCATCTTAGGATGTTTCTAGTCCATTCTGAAATTTAAATGTTTGAACTATTGCTTACGAAGGATCCTTACTAATTTTCTGTATCAACTTGGGACTCTAAGTAGCTAAAAGTTCTTTTTCTTTTGGGGTAAGCTGAAGACATATTTTTTACAATGAGTAGAGGAACTTCTGGGAGCTAAGACTTTGTTTAGCCTAGATTTAATGCCAACTTCCACTGTTATGTTCTAGCTTGGTAAATATAAGTGTGAGGGTGTTTCTCGAGCTGAAATTTAAACAAAGAGTGATCAGAATTTTTATTTTTAAATAAGGAGCATAGCCTGTATCATTAGCATGTTAGGCATATTTATATCTATATTTTTGAAGAGGTCTTCACATAGACGTTGAACACAACCTCTTTAAATGTATTTCATAGTTGTACTAAATAGGTATTGAAATACTACTTTGCACCACTTCTAAGGGGTAAGGATGTGAGTAAATTAGTTAAAAGTTTATCTTGAATTCGCAAGGTTTCCTTCATTCTGCCTAACGATAGAAATACACTTTGCATGTTAAAGTGATATTTAATCTATTCTTAAATATCCACATGTGACCTTTTTTTACTCGAACCGATTTCTAATCCTAATTTTTTTTATCTTACATGTACATGTAATTGGGAGTTGGGAGTTCCACAATGGAACTCGTTTGACCCAAGCATCGGGTCAACCGCTATTAGGATTGCAGAGCTTCAGGATCACACTACTTGAAAATTCAAAATCCAAAACGAAGTCTAGTTATCCCCCTTTAGTTCGTTCTTCATTAAATTGTTCACATACTATTATAATAGTAATAATAAAAAAGACGCCGTTTAACACCAAAAAACAAAACTTTGATAGTGCACAAATATGATCTTTAATTATTCAAAACTGCACAAATATGACCTCCCTCCAAGTCAACCCCTTTAACGATGTGGCACCGTGTGATTGGATTACCTCTCCACGTAGGCGCGAGTGAAACTCACGCATGGGGTTGCGAAATCGGAGGTCATATTTGTTCAAGTTTTGAATAGTTAAAGGTCTTATTTGTGCACTATCAAAGTTTTAGGTCAAAGTTATAATTTGGTGTCAAGTTTAGGATCATATTTATGTATTATCTCTAATTTGAATTGATTTCTCAAAAGTTTTGTTGTATAAAATTTCACTTAAATTTTAATACGATGTTCTTATGAA